>NC_079388.1:22434265-22666749 GCF_029220125.1 Pseudoliparis swirei | reverse complement strand
TCCACAAAAGAGGCAACTAAAACAATCATCATTGTTATAATAATTATAATGCCGATATTATTTCAGTCTAGAAATATTAGGCCCCTTTTAGGATGTATATCACAAAACAGGCAGAACAAGAGATATATTGAATCGCTCAGACACGCTTATCAACTCCAATAAATTTTGTCTACCCCCCGTCAACTCTTCTCGGCTCGCGCGCACCAGAGCTCCGATGCCGGCGCGCGCCTCCCTCAGCCGGGATGCGCGCACAGGTGAGCACACCTCAGTGTTAAATTACGGCTTAGGCGCGCGCCCACATTTTCTCTATGCAGGAAAAACCCTGCACAGGTAAACACCCTCTCACTAGCACCCCCCCCCCTCGTCGACAACGCGTCGTCAACGCTGATTGGGATTTAAGGCTTGGGTGGGCCGCAGAAGATTTTCAGATTTCAAATTGGGCCGCGGCATTCTTGAGTTTGGGAACAGCTGCTCTACAGTCTTTATTTTACATTCTTCATTCTTTTGTTCAGTCTTTATTTTACATTCTTTAGTTCAGTCTTTATTTTACATTCTTTAGTTTACATTCTTCATTCTTTAGTTCACAGTCTTTATTTTACATTCTTCATTCTTTAGTTCAAAGTCTTTATTTTACATTCTTTAGTTCAGTTTTTATTTTACATTCTTCATTCTTTAGTTCAAAGTCTTTATTTTACATTCTTTAGTTCAGTCTTTATTTTACATTCTTTAGTTTACATTCTTCATTCTTTAGTTCAAAGTCTTGATTCTACAGTCTTTAGTTTACATTCTTCATTCTTTAGTTCAAAGTCTTTATTTTACAGTCTTTAGTCCACAGTCTTTAATCCTTAACTATACTCTTTTCTAAAAGTTATACTCAAACCTTAAAGGGGTATAATACACATATTGGTGTTATTTCATTTCTAAACCAGCGATCTGACTCTGGATGATGTTTCTATTGAGTGAATGAAAGCATCTTTCTGTGTCCAGGTGTGTTGTGCTGCTGCTTGTTGCCATGGCGGCGGTATCTCTCGCAGCCCCAGTTTTAGGTAAGTGATGACAACATCTTCCGCCCTGTGTTCATCTCCTCGAGACCCAGAGCCCTGAAGAGGGCGGAGCCACGAGGGCTTCCAGGAAGTGTTTATGTTCGACACTCCCCCTCACTGTTCATCAGGTATTTGATTGGACACGTCCCCTCACTGTTCATCAGGTATTTGATAGTTGTTCTACAACGTTCATTCAACATTTCAATTCAGTTTTTTTGTAGAGCCCATTTTCACAAATTTGTCTCCGAGTGCTTTACAGTCTGTACACAGACATCGCTGACCTTTGACCTCACATCAGAATGAAAGTTTATGACACATTTGTTTGTTTCTACAATTTCAGAGACAAATGCAACCCAGCAGAATCAAACAGCCAATGGTAACACACCTGTCTGTCCACCTGTCTATGTGATTAGAGAGTCTTTACTACTTCTAAAAACAGGTCAAGGACGATGTTCATCTGTCTATTTCAGATTCAACTGAAGCCCCTGAAGCTCAAGGTCAGTGTGACTTACACAAGAATAAAATATGTTTGAACTGAAGCAAAGATGCTGGAAGTCGCTTTGGATAAAAGACACTGCTAAATGACACGTAATGCTGAATATTTAGATTTGATGGAATGCTGCACAATCCAATAACATGATCGAACACTCGCAAGAAGTACTGCATTACTACCACCAATACTGGGGAAGTACTGCACTACTACCACCAATACTGGAGAAGTACTGCATTACTACCACCAATACTGGGGAAGTACTGCACTACTACCACCAATACTGGGGAAGTACTGCATTACTACCACCAATACTGGGGAAGTACTGCACTACTACCACCAATACTGGAGAAGTACTGCACTACTACCACCAATACTGGGGAAGTACTGCACTACTACCACCAATACTGGGGAAGTACTGCACTACTACCACCAATACTGGAGAAGTACTGCATTACTACCACCAATACTGGGGAAGTACTGCACTACTACCACCAATACTGGGGAAGTACTGCATTACTACCACCAATACTGGGGAAGTACTGCACTACTACCACCAATACTGGGGAAGTACTGCACTACTACCACCAATACTGGGGAAGTACTGCATTGTCTTATAGATGTCTACATCAGTAACAGAGTGGACATATTTAACAGTATAAGCAATTTTTATGAGGCTAAATAAGTGTTGTGTAACAGTAGAATAAGTTAGATTCATGTCACGAGAAGCTAAACCACCTTATACCCAGGATCTCATATTACCCTCGTACTAGAGAACCATTGTCTCCAGGTCTGTGTACTTTATGGGATACGGCCGAACATTAGCAAGTGTCAGAGGTATGCTTTACTTAGAAACAGACTTCAACTTGCAACTTTGGCAATTGCCTAAAGGTATCGAACGCCTCAAAATACACATTAACATGAACTGAAGTCTAAACTGTCCCTGTCAATACAAGCGATCAGTTTCCAGAGGTATCCTATACTTAGAAAGGACTCATCAACGCTTCAAAATAGACTTCAACATGGATTTCTACCGACTAAGAGCCAACCTCCGTAGCTCCGACGAGTAGGGATGAGAATTGATACGATTTTAACGATTCCGATGCCTTATCGATTCCTGCTTATCGATTCGATTCCTTATCGATTCTCTTATCGATTCTTATTGGGCAAGGGGTGGAAAAAAAGAGCACAAACGGGTTTATTTACATTAATTTTCTTTTATATAATTTTCTATAATGCTGCACACACCATATACAGTATGTATACATACACATTTACATTTTCTTAAATAACCAAAAACATTTATACATATTCCTCTTGAACTTAAAATAAAACTTACATAACTTAAATAAAATGCATTCTGTTTAATTTAAACATGTTCCTAGAAATTACTGTGCTCCTTCCTTTTTTTTAAAGGGTATATGAACTGCGCTGCCAAAAATGAAACTAGCAGTGGCAAATACCAAGTGTGCAACCATCAATTGTATGGATCAGCAACAATTTGTGTGCAGAAAAATAAGCATGTCTGCTTTCTCCGGGAGGATACGCGATCTCTCAGGACTTATTGTGTCTCCAGCCGTGGAGAACACTCTCTCAGATGGGGTGGAGGATGCCTGAACACAAAGATATGAGGAGGTGGACAAGACGTGCTGTAGCCTGAGACCCAGACAGACGACCAGCCTCTGACCGGTCTGACTCTGAACTTCATCAGCTAAATGGAATGGCAATGCAGATTATTTATATAGTGAAAGCTGGTTTACACAATGAACGCCTCCACATGTGGCCCCGCCCCCTGAACAATACCAGAGACGCGTTCCGATTTATTATTTTTTTCACCTGGCCCGCTGCCGTTGAGATTGCAGTGAGTCGCGGAGAAAATGTGAAGTGGTGCTCTTCTTCACAATAGAACATCTTTGATGGGACGTGTCGCGTCTCGGCCAATCAGCGTTCAGATGTCCACAGCGTTTGGAAAGTTAGGTTAGCTTGAATGTTAGTCCGCTACATCTGCTGCCGTCACGCTGCACGGTGTAGCGATACTAACAAAGTACCCGTACATTAAAAACTATGTGATTTCGCATAGTTTTAGTATCGATACTTAATTAAAAGAGCGATCAGAGCGCACGCAATGCTCCGCTGTCGGCTCCGTTAAATGCTGTCTGCGCGCGCAGCGCTCAGCTGTAATGCGCGCACACAGGTGAGCACACTCACCTCACACGAGCACTTTTTGTCGTGTGAAATGGAGCCAAACTTTAGAACGCCTCTGCCTAGTTGCCATGTTTGCTGCAGTCTGAAGAAGAAACTAAAAAAGTTCGCGCATGCGCAACGCCACAGAGGACCGTTAGCAGAACCGTTAAAGAATTTGGCTAACGATCCCAAACAATCGGTTCACTGGGAACCGGTTCTAAAACGGAACCGGTTCTCGATGCCCATCCCTACCGACGAGCGTCTCTTAGTCTTAGATAAACTCCATATTGTTTCTCCAATCACAGACAATTTTAAAACAAAGGGTCGTCTGTTCAGCTGTTCTTTACGAGGTACCTCTTGTCGTCAACCCCCAAATAGCCGCAGACCCTTGGCAGGGGTCCATGAAACGGATGTCTTTACACTTCATCTTTAACCAGATCAACCAACCGTCGGGGTCACCAAATTGTTAGCGTCACTCAAAATTGGATGTCTGGTAAAGGAATAATTCGCCAACGACCTTCTCTCGTTCTCTCCTTTCCAACGGGAGGATTTATTCTCTGATAAGACATAAAATACAAGTTTGATGCGACTGCAATCACAGCGGAGTCCTCTCCGATCAACACATGTGAAAACCCAAAACGACTCTGACTCTCAGGCCAAGTACCGCCCTCCAAGCACCCACATGTCATGACGTCATCCTGACCTTGGATCTGCCCCCCCTTCTCACAGGAGGGGGCCCTCGTCCCCCTCTCTCATTGTAACAACATGATAACAAGTGTGTGTTGCGTTTGTGGGAGGCGAGTACCTAGCTTTGAGAGGCAGTCTAATTATTTCTTATCAGACACATATTCCATCTGCTATGTGATGTTATTCTAAATTAGCAGGAGCTTGAACACAACATTCCTTTCAATAGTTCAGCTTTATAATATCAAGGTAGAGACGAGGGGGGGGCAGGGTACATCAGCAGGGCCATGGCACTAGACCCAGCCAGGTCCAATGGACCCTATTAAATGAGGAGGCACAAAGACTGGAGAGATGTAGATTCATCCATAAGTCGAGAGAGAAGAGGTGCTCAGTGTATCCTAGAGTGAGGTGCCCAGTGTATACTAAACATCCATAAGGAGAGAGGAGAGCTCAGTGTATCCTAAACGTCCATAAGGAGCTCAGAGTATCCTAAGCGTCCATAATGAGAGGAGAGGAGCTCAGTGTATCCTAAGCGTCCATAAGGAGAGAGGAGAGAGGAGCTCAGTGTATCGTAGAGGAGAGAGGTGCTCAGTGTATCCTAAGCATCCATAAGGAGAGAGGAGTGAGGTGTATCCTAAATGTCCATAAGGAGAGGAGTGAGGTGCTCAGTGTATCCTAGAGGAGAGAGGTGCTCAGTGTATCCTAAATTTCCATAAGGAGAGGAGAGCTCAGTGTATCCTAAGCGTCCATAAGGAGCGAGGAGCTCAGTGTATCCTAGAGGAGAGAGGAGCTCAGTGTATCCTAAATGTCCATAAGGAGAGGAGTGAGGTGCTCAGTGTATCCTAGAGGAGAGAGGTGCTCAGTGTATCCTAAGCGTCCATAAGGAGAGAGGAGAGGAGAGCTCAGTGTATCCTAAACGTCCATATGGAGAGGAGAGAGGAGCTCAGTGTATCCTAAGCGTCCATAAGGAGAGAGGATAGGAGGAGCTCAGTGTCTCCTAAGCGTCCATAAGGAGAGAGGAGCTCAGTGTATCCTAAGCATCCATAAGGAGAGAGGAGAGGAGGAGCTCAGTGTATCCTAAGCATCCATAAGGAGAGAGGAGCTCAGTGTATCCTTAAGGAGAGAGGAGCTCAGTGTATCCTAAACGTCCATAAGGAGAGAGGAGCTCAGTGTATCCTAAACGTCCATAAGGAGAGAGGAGCTCAGTGTATCCTTAAGGAGAGAGGAGCTCAGTGTATCCTAAACGTCCATAAGGAGAGAGGAGCTCAGTGTATCCTAAACGTCCATAAGGAGAGAGGAGAGGAGGAGCTCAGTGTATCCTAAGCGTCCATAAGGAGAGAGGAGAGGAGCTCAGTGTATCCTAAGCTTCCATAAGGAGAGAGGAGAGAGGAGCTCAGTGCATCCTAAATGTCCATAAGGAGAGAGGAGAGGAGTGAGGTGCTCAGTCTATCCTAGAGGAGAGAGAAGCTCAGTGTATCCTAAACGTCCATAAGGAGAGAGGAGAGAGGAGCTCAGTGTATCCTAAACGTCCATAAGGAGAGAGGAGAGGAGAGAGGAGCTCAGTGTATCCTAAGCGTCCATAAGGAGAGAGGAGCTCAGTGTATCCTAAACGTCCATAAGGAGAGAGGAGCTCAGTGTATCCTAAGCATCCATAAGGAGAGAGGCGAGGAGCTCAGTGTATCCTAAATGTCCATAAGGAGAGAGGAGAGGAGAGAGGAGCTCAGTGTATCCTAAGCATCCATAAGGAGAGAGGAGAGAGGCGCCAGTGTATCCTAAACGTCCATAAGGAGAGAGAGGAGAGAGGAGCTCAGTGTATCCTAAGCATCCATAAGGAGAGAGGAGCTCAGTGTATCCTAAGCGTCCATAAGGAGAGAGGAGAGGAGAGCTCAGTGTATCCTAAACGTCCATAAGGAGCTCAGTGTATCCTAAGCGTCCATAAGGAGAGAGGAGAGGAGAGGAGCTCAGTGTATCCTAAACGTCCATAAGGAGAGAGGAGAGAGGAGCTCAGTGTCTCCTAAGCGTCCATAAGGAGAGAGGAGAGAGGAGCTCAGTGTCTCCTAAGCGTCCATAAGGAGAGAGGAGCTCAGTGTCTCCTAAGCGTCCATAAGGAGAGAGGAGAGGAGCTCAGTGTATCCTAAGCGTCCATAAGGAGAGAGGAGAGAGGAGCTCAGTGTATCCTAAGCGTCCATAAGGAGAGAGGAGAGAGGAGCTCAGTGTCTCCTAAGCGTCCATAAGGAGAGAGGAGAGAGGAGCTCAGTGTATCCTAAACGTCCATAAGGAGAGAGGAGCTCAGTGTATCCTTAAGGAGAGATAACTCAGTATCCTAAGGAGAGAGGAGCTCAGTGTATCCTAAACGTCCATAAGGAGAGAGGAGAGGAGGAGCTCAGTGTATCCTAAGCGTCCATAAGGAGAGAGGAGAGGAGCTCAGTGTATCCTAAGCTTCCATAAGGAGAGAGGAGAGAGGAGCTCAGTGCATCCTAAATGTCCATAAGGAGAGAGGAGAGGAGTGAGGTGCTCAGTCTATCCTAGAGGAGAGAGAAGCTCAGTGTATCCTAAACGTCCATAAGGAGAGAGGAGAGAGGAGCTCAGTGTATCCTAAACGTCCATAAGGAGAGAGGAGAGGAGAGAGGAGCTCAGTGTATCCTAAGCGTCCATAAGGAGAGAGGAGCTCAGTGTATCCTAAGCGTCCATAAGGAGAGAGGAGAGGAGAGGTGCTCAGTGTATCCTAAGCGTCCATAAGGAGAGAGGAGCTCAGTGTATCCTAAGCATCCATAAGGAGAGAGGCGAGGAGCTCAGTGTATCCTAAATGTTCATAAGGAGAGAGGAGAGGAGAGAGGAGCTCAGTGTATCCTAAGCATCCATAAGGAGAGAGGAGAGGAGAGAGGAGCTCAGTGTATCCTAAACGTCCATAAGGAGAGAGGAGATGAGAGAGGAGCTCAGTGTATCCTAAGCATCCATAAGGAGAGAGGAGCTCAGTGTATCCTAAGCGTCCATAAGGAGAGAGGAGAGGAGAGCTCAGTGTATCCTAAACGTCCATAAGGAGCTCAGTGTATCCTAAGCGTCCATAAGGAGAGAGGAGCTCAGTGTATCCTAAGCGTCCATAAGGAGAGAGGAGAGAGGAGCTCAGTGTCTCCTAAGCGTCCATAAGGAGAGAGGAGAGAGGAGCTCAGTGTCTCCTAAGCGTCCATAAGGAGAGAGGAGCTCAGTGTCTCCTAAGCGTCCATAAGGAGAGAGGAGAGAGGAGCTCAGTGTATCCTAAGCGTCCATAAGGAGAGAGGAGAGAGGAGCTCAGTGTATCCTAAGCGTCCATAAGGAGAGAGGAGAGAGGAGCTCAGTGTCTCCTAAGCGTCCATAAGGAGAGAGGAGAGAGGAGCTCAGTGTATCCTAAGCGTCCATAAGGAGAGAGAGAGAGGAGCTCAGTGTCTCCTAAGCGTCCATAAGGAGAGAGGAGGAGCTCAGTGTCTCCTAAGCGTCCATAAGGAGAGAGGAGAGAGGAGCTCAGTGTCTCCTAAGCGTCCATAAGGAGAGAGGAGAGAGGAGCTCAGTGTATCCTAAGCGTCCCCCTCAGCCTCTCAGCCTCTAGCAGCATCTCCAGGTGAACCTGGTTCAGGTTTAACTATCAGACCATCAGGAGGAACGTCTTCAGTCTCCATGAGGGGGCGGAGTCTCCAGGACTGAAGGTGGAGCTGGTTCCATAAAAGAGGAGGAGCTTGATACCTGAAGGCTCTGGCTCCTCCTACTTTAGACTCTAGGAACCACAAGTAGCCCCACCTCTAGTAAGGTATCTCTCTAGTGGGGTAATATGGTACTACAAGCTCTCTAGTGGGGTAACATGGTACTACAAGCTCTCTAGTGGGGTAACATGGTACTACAAGCTCTCTAGTGGGGTAACATGGTACTACAAGCTCTCTAGTGGAGTAACATGGTACTACAAGCTCTCTAGTGGGGTAATATGGTACTACAAGCTCTCTAGTGGGGTAACATGGTACTACAAGCTCTCTAGTGGGGTAATATGGTACTACAAGCTCTCTAATAATAATAATAATAAATTTTATATAGCGCTTCTCAAGTCACCCGAAGTCGCTTTACAGAGTCCAGTAGTCATACACACACACAGTCATACCGGTGGTGGTAAGCTACATCAGTAGCCACAGCTGCCCTGGGGCAGACTGACGGAAGCGAGGCTGCCAATCAGCGCCTACGGCCCCTCCGACCAGCACCAACATGCATTCACATCCATACGAACCGGGGTGAGGCTGCGGTGCATGTCTTTATGATGGTGGGGGAAACCGGAGTACCTGGAGTAGACCCACGCAGACACGAGGAGAACACGAGGAGAACATGCTCCACACGGAAAGGACCTGGAACGACCGGGATTCGAACCCAGGGCCTTCTTGCTGTGAGGCGACAGTGCTAACCACTGAGCCACCGTGCTGCCCGTGCTCTAGTGGGGTAATATGGTACTACAAGCTCTCTAGTGGGGTAACGTGGTACTACAAGCTCTCTAGTGGGGTAACATGGTACTACAAGCTCTCTAGTGGGGTAACATGGTACTACAAGCTCTCTAGTGGGTAACATGGTACCACAAGCCTCTAGTGGGGTAACATGGTACTACAAGCTCTCTAGTGGGGTAATATGGTACTACAAGCCTCTAGTGGGTAACATGGTACTACAAGCCTCTAGTGGGGTAATATGGTACTACAAGCTCTCTAGTGGGGTAATATGGTACTACAAGCCCTCTAGTGGTAACATGGTACTACAAGCTCTCTAGTGGGATAACATGGTACTACAAGCTCTCTAGTGGGGTAATATGGTACTACAAGCCCTCTAGTGGGGTAACATGGTACTACAAGCTCTCTAGTGGGGTAATATGGTACTACAAGCTCTCTAGTGGGGTAATATGGTACTACAAGCCCTCTAGTGGGGTAACATGGTCCTACAAGCTCTCTAGTGGGGTAACATGGTACTACAAGCCCTCTAGTGGGGTAACATGGTCCTACAAGCTCTCTAGTGGGGTAACATGGTACTACAAGCTCTCTAGTGCGGTAACATGGTACTACAAGCTCTCTAGTGGGGTAACATGGTACTACAAGCTCTCTAGTGGGGTAACATGGTACTACAAGCTCTCTAGTGGGGTAACATGGTACTACAAGCTCTCTAGTGGGGTAATGTGGTACTACAAGCCTCTAGTGGGGCAACATGGTACTACAAGCTCTCTAGTGGGGTAACATGGTACTACAAGCCTCTCGTGGGGTAATATGGTACTACAAGCTCTCTAGTGGGTAACATGGTACTACAAGCCTCTAGTGGGGTAACATGGTACTACAAGCCTCTCATGGGGTAATATGGTACCACAAGCTCTCTAGTGGGGTAATATGGTACCACAAGCCTCTCATGGGGTAATATGGTACTACAAGCCTCTCGTGGGGTAACATGGTACCACAAGCTCTCTAGTGGGGCAACATGGTACTACAAGCTCTCTCGTGGGGTAACGTGGTACCACAAGCTCTCTAGTGGGGCAACATGGTACTACAAGCCTCTAGTGGGGTAATATGGTACTACAAGCTCTCTAGTGGGGTAACATGGTACTACAAGCTCTCTAGTGGGGTAACATGGTACTACAAGCTCTCTAGTGGGGTAACATGGTACAACAAGCTCTAGTGGGGTAATATGGTACTACAAGCTCTCTAGTGGGGTAATATGGTACTACAAGCTCTCTAGTGGGGTAACATGGTACTACAAGCTCTCTAGTGGGGTAACATGGTACAACAAGCTCTCTAGTGGGGTAACATGGTACTACAAGCTCTCTAGTGGGGTAATATGGTACTACAAGCTCTCTAGTGGGGTAACATGGTACTACAAGCTCTCTAGTGGGGTAACGTGGTACTCCAAGCTCTCTAGTGGAGTAACATGGTACTACAAGCTCTCTATTCAATTCAATTCAGTTTCTTGTAATTTCGATGCTTTTGTACCTGTACTCTGGCAAACGACAAATAAATATCAATCAATCAAAATCAATCAATCAATCAATTTGTATAGCCCAATTTCACAAATTTGTCGCGGAGTGCTTTACAATTCAATTCAATTCAGTTTATTTGTATAGCCCAATTTCACAAATTACAAATTTGTCTCGGAGTGCTTTACAATCTGTACACATAGACATCCCTGCCCCAAAACCTCACATCGGACCAGGAAAAACTCCCAAATAACCCTTCAGGGGGAAAAAAAGTGAAGAAACCTGGAGGAGAGCAACAGAGGAGGATCCCTCTCCTAGGATGGACAGATGCAATAGATGTAATGTGTACAGAAGGACAGATTTAGAGTTAAAATACATTCAATGAATATGACAGAGTGTATGAATAGTTCATAGTAGGCATATTCCACGATGGAGACCTCCACGATCCATCAGGCAGATGGCGGTGGGGAGGAGGAGGGCGGAGTCTCAACAGGACAGTGGCGTAGTCATGAGCAGGAATTCCACGACCCAGACGATCCATCAGGCAGATAGATCTATGCCGTCTCATAGGGTCCGATGACCCCATGAGACGAAAGTCAAAAGGACTTCCGGGAGAAAGCAGAGTTAGTAACGTGTGATTGAGAGATGAAAATTCATCCTTAAGGAGAGAAAAAAGGAGATAGGTACTCAGTGCATCCTAAAACGTCCCCGGCAGCTATAAGCCTATAGCAGCATATCAAGGGCTGGACCAGGTGAACCTGATTCAGCCCTAACTATAAGCTCTATCAAAGAGGAAGGTCTTAAGTCTACTCTTAAACGAGGTGACTGTGTCTGCCTCCCGGACTGAAATTGGAAGCTGGTTCCATAAAAGAGGAGCTTGATAACCAAAGGCTCTGGCTCCCATTCTACTTTTAAGACTCTAGGAACTTCAAGTAGTCCCGCATTTATTGAGCGTTGCACTCATGTGGGGCAATATGGTACGACAAGCTCCTTAAGATATGATGGAGCATCACCAATCAAGGCTTTGTAGGTTAAGAGAAGAATTTTAAAAGTGATTCTTGATTTTACTGGGAGCCAGTGCAGAGCAGCTAGTGCAGGAGTGATGTGATCTCTTTCTTAGTTTTAGTGAGAACACGAGCTGCAGCATTCTGGATCAACTGGAGGGACCTAAGAGATATATTAGAGCAGCCTGCTAATAAGGAGTTGCAGTAATCCAGTCTCGAAGTAACGAACGCGTGAACCAATTTTTCTGCATCTTTTTGAGACAAGATGTGCCTGATTTTTGAAATATTACGTAGATGAAAGAATGCAGTCCTTGAGATTTGCTTTACGTGGGAGTTAAAGGACAAGTCCCGATCTGACAATCTGTACACATAGACATCCCTGCCCCAAAACCTCACATCGGACCAGGAAAAACTCCCAAATAACCCTTCAGGGGGGAAAAAGGGGAAGAAACCTGCAGGAGAGCAATAGAGGAGGATCCCTCTCCAGGATGGACAGATGCAATAGATGTAATGTGTACAGAAGGACAGATTTAGAGTTAAAATACATTCAATGAATATGACAGAGTGTATGAATAGTTCATAGTTGGCATATTCCACGATGGAGACCTCCACGATCCATCAGGCAGATGGCGGTGGGGAGGAGGAGTGGGCGGAGTCTCAACAGTGGGCGGAGTCTCAACAGGACAGTGGCGTAGTCAGGAGCAGGAATTCCACGACCCAGACCTCGATGATCCATCAGGCAGATAGGATCTATGCCGTCTCATAGGGTCCGGTGACCCCATGAGACGTGGAGTCAAAAGGACTCCGGGGAGAAAGCAGAGTTAGTAATGTGTGATTGAGAGATGAAAATTCATCCTTAAGGAGAGAAAAAAGAGGAGATAGGTACTCAGTGCATCCTAAAACGTCCCCCGGCAGCTATAAGCCTATAGCAGCATATCAAGGGGCTGGACCAGGGCAAACCTGATTCAGCCCTAACTATAAGCTCTGTCAAAGAGGAAGGTCTTAAGTCTATTCTTTAACGAGGTGACTGTGTCTGCCTCCCGGACTGAAATTGGAAGCTGGTTCCATAAAAGAGGAGCTTGATAACTAAAGGCTCTGGCTCTCTAGTGGGGTAACATGGTACTACAAGCTCTCTAGTGGGGTAATGTGGTACTACAAGCTCTCTAGTGGGGTAACATGGTACTACAAGCTCTCTAGTGGGGTAATATGGTACTACAAGCTCTCTAGTGGGGTAACATGGTACTACAAGCTCTCTAGTGGGGTAACATGGTACTACAAGCTCTCTAGTTGTCAGGCCAGGACTAAAATAAGGACTCAGATGCAGAGGGTAGAACAAATGAGCCCACTTTATTGATTTCCCAACCTCTTTGAGGAGTGACAAATAAAAGGGCTATGGAAAAGAACTCACTAAATATACTAGGGCTAATCTAAAACACAAAATCACTCCAAACGGGAGGACACAAAAAACATCTGATAACTTAAACAAAAGCGAAGCTAAACTAGAAACGTTACAAACAAAAAATCACTCTCAAGGAGGAAACGGAAACAACTTACGTGGAGTGACAATATTCAAGGAAACCATGACGATGGCTGGGCAGAAGGCCTTGGTGAACGCACAGGATTAAACACTTTGACCCAAGACAGAGGGGAGACGCAGCCTTTAAGCACATGAGGGTCATGGGGAACAGATGGAGACAATCAGGGAACAGGTGGAATCAATCAGGGATCAGGTGGAATCAATCAGGGTTCAGGTGGAATCAATCAGGGAACAGGTGGAATCAATCAGATATCAGGTGGAATCAATCAGGGACCAGGGGAGACAATCAGACCGGTGACACATGAGTAAGGGCAAATGACCTGAAATGAGAGGAGGAGTTAGGCTTCAAAATAAAACAGGAAGTTACGAGACAAAAACCCAAGACAAGACAAACCTCCCCGCGGTGTGACACTAGTGGGGTAACATGGTACTACCAACTCCTTAAGATATGATGGAGCATCACCAATCAAGGCTTTGTAGGTTAAGAGAAGGTAGGTACACGAAAGACTGTAAAATAATAAACATTAACTAAAGAATATAAACTAAAGACTGTAAAATAAAGAATGTTAAGTAAATAATGTAAACTAAAGACTGTACAATAAAGAACCTTAAATAAAGACTGTTAACTATGGAGTGTAAACCAAAGAATGTAAACTAAAGTCTATAAATTAAAGAACCTTAACTAAAGACTGTCATCGGTAAATGGACCTGTACTTGTACTTCTCTTTTCTAGTCTTCCGACCACTCGAAGCACTCTCCCACTGCATGACATCATTCATACATTCACACCCATTCATACACTGATGCGAAAAGCTCAGGTTCCACCTGCACATCAGCAGTAACTAACATTCACCCATTTGTACACCCTAGAACACCTCCGGGAGACATTTAGGGTTCGTGTCTTGCACAAGGACACATGGACAAGCGATCCTTGACCAAACTTCGGATGCTCTGATTGAAGGACGACCTGCTCACCACTGAGCCCATTAAGACTACAACCACTCATTGTACTACTGCTGCACACTAGACATCAGTCATTCATGTTACACTGAAGCCTGACAGCCTTCAGAGTGGCACAATGATCAGTAACGTTGACCTATAGACAAAGACTGACCGCACAAACAAGATCACAAATAATTGATAAGTGTGCAACATCTTTAATCCACAGATATGAACTCTGAAACTAAAACTCAAGATCAGAATGACGTGAGCTTACCAGAGGATGCCAGTAACAGCCAGCAAGAAATCAGCGAGGTAAAGAAGGAGGAGGAAGCAGTGGAACCAGATGTAGATGATAGCTCACTAGAGGAGGACAACAAAGAAGACACTGATAGAGTTGATAGCTCACCAGAGGACAACAAAGACACAGATGGAGATGATAGCTCACTAGAGGAGAACAAAGAAGACACTGAGGGAAATGATAGCTCACTAGAGGACAAAAAAGACACCAATGGAGATGATAGCTCACCAGAGGACAACAAAGACACCAATGGAGATGATAGCTCACTAGAGGACAACAAAGACACCAATGGAGATGATAGCTCACTAGAGGACAACAAAGACACCAATGGAGATGATAGCTCACCAGAGGACAACAAAGACACCAATGGAGATGATAGCTCACCAGAGGACAATAAAGACACCAATGGAGATGATAGCTCACCAGAGGACAACAAAGACACCAATGGAGATGATAGCTCACCAGAGGACAACAAAGACACCAATGGAGATGATAGCTCACCAGAGGACAACAAAGAAGACACAGATGGAGATGATAGCTCACTAGAGGAGAACAAAGAAGACACTGAGGGAAATGATAGCTCACCAGAGGACAACAAAGACACAGATGGAGATGATAGCTCACCAAAGGACAACAAAGAAGACACAGATGGAGATGATAGCTCACCAGAGGAGAACAAAGACACAGATGGACATGATAGCTCACCAGAGGAAGACAAAGAAGACACTGAGGGAAATGATAGCTCACCAGAGGACAACAAAGAAGACACTGATGGAGATGATAGCTCACCAGAGAAGAATGTAGAAGACACAGATGGAGACGATAGCTCACCAGAGGACAACAAAGAAGACACAGATGGAGACAATAGCTCACCAGAGAAGAATGTAGAAGACACTGATGGAGATGATAACTCACCAGAGGACAACAGAACAACAGATGGTGTTCCGGAAGACAGCTCAGAGACTCACGACAATCCAACCAGCGAGCCCAGAAGTACGGACATCTCTGATGTTGAGGAAGTGACGAACGATTCTGTCAACGCAGAAGAACCTGATCAGCCGATTCCAGAAACAGCCACTGACGGTAAAACAGGACACCTGTATTTGTCAGAGTTCACAAGTTCTTTGTGTTTTTAAAACATTCAGAAGTGAGAGAGTTCATTAGAGCAACTATATAAAATTCCGTTTTTAAAAATCAGAAAAATAAAAGAAGTCAGAGGTCAAAAATAAGAAAAGGTTAATATCGAAAATCTAGAGCTTAAGGTGAATATTTAAAAGGGTTAAATACATCAAAGATCAGGATTTGAGAGAATTCCAGGGGGAACACATCATGTAGAAGGGTTAGTGTTAGAAAACAACCAACAGGTCAGGATGTCAACATTCAGGTGTGAAGAGGATGAATTCAGAAGTTATACAATACATGGTTATGAGAACAGGCTGAAGACTCACAGAACCAATGTTCATTCATTCTCATGTTGTTTCTTGTTGCAGGGTCATCTAATAACCAACCTGACAACCACATCGTCGCAACGGGTAAATATCCCACCCTACTGTGACCTCACACCATCTCATAGCCAATCACAGTTCAGATAAAAGTAAATATCTAATATCATACAGCCACAGCTTTGAAAAACAAATACAGCATCAGAATAATTCATTCCCGTGGTTTATGAAACCTTAAAACTTCAATGTTATTCCAGCACAAAGAGAGATGTGAGGAGATCATTCAGGTACCATTGCTTTATGAACCAGAAGTGTGTTCTTCTTCTCACAGCAGCTCAGAGACTCTGAAGGTGGAAGCTCCCCAGCTGCAGGTACCATTGATTCACCTTTAGCAACAGATTCAGGTGGTGGGCATTAACATGAAAAATGACCTGCATTCGGTTCTGGAACTAGAAATTTACAGTGACTGCTGCGTTCACGTGAATCTATAACATTTGCTGCATTCAGGTGAAATAGGAATGAACAATACTACTGACAAGAAACAAATAGTTTAATTCAAATGAAAAATATATATCATCACTGAGCTAAAAGAGTGTTGTCAAAGACTATTATTCAGTCAATTCTGTTGTGCTGATTATTAGAATAAAGATCTCTACAAAATGTTTGTGTTTCCTCCCCATCAGGGCCAAAACCACAGAGGAGTCAATTGCTACAAGAGAAACTACAACATTCTAAATTGCAATTAAACTTCCTGTTTATTTTCGGTCTTCAGCTCGTTCCTGATTGGTTGTTCCCATTTTACTTCAAACTCTGGCTGTGGTCTCTGTGTGCTTGTCCTCTAATCAGTCAATCTTTCTGCCTATCTATCTGCCTGCCTGTCTGCCTTCAGTCTGACGCAGAAACATGTGAGATCTGCTCTTTGGGTCTGTGTTCACACAGAAGAACTGCTAATAAAGTTTGTACTGTCAAAATCCTCAGTCCCTGAGTCTTTATTATATGAAACGATCATAATTGTTATGATTATATATCAAATATTTATCAGGGAACTAAGCAGAAAAAATACAGCAGAGAACATAGCAAGAGACCAAATCAAAAGAATATAGCAAGAGAACATAGCACGGAACTAAACAGAACATGTTCTACAGAATAAAGTGCTGTCGTAGTAGTAGCAGCAGTAGTAGTAGTAGTAGTAGTAGTAGTAACAGTAGCAGTAGCAATAGTAGTAGTAGTTGTTGTAGTAGCGGTAGAAGTAGTATTAGTAGTAGTTGTAGTAGTAGTAGTACTAGTAGTAGCAGTAGTAGTAGTTGTAGTAGCAGTAGAAGTACTAGTAGTTGTAGTAGTTGTAGTAGTACTAATAGTTGTAGTAGTTGTAGGAGTAATAGAAGTACTAGTACTTGTAGTAGTAGCAGTAGTAGTAGTCAGTCTTCCGGTAAGCATATTGCATCTCTTCCAGGTGCCAGTTTAGCAGCTAGCCAGCAGTTGGGCCATCTACCCTGGCAGTCCCCGCCGGTTCCTGCTGTCGCCTCCGTGTGGCCGACCCCTTCTCCCCGAGACCTATCGGCGTTCCAGCCGGCGGCTCCATCTCCCGGTGTCCCGTCGCCGGCTCCAGTTCCCCTTGTCCCGTCTGCGGCTCCATCTCTCGGTGTCCCATCTACGGCTCCATCTCCTGGTGTCCCATCTACGGCTCCATCTCCCGATGTCCCGTCGCCGGCTCCAGTTCCCCATGTCCCGTCACCGTTTCCAGTTCCCCATGTCCCGTCGCCGGCTCCAGTTCCCCGTGTCCCGTCGCCGGCTCCAGTTCCCCGTGTCCCGTCAATGGCTTCATCTCCCGGTGTCTCGTCGCCAGTTCCAGTTTCCCGTCTATGGCTCCATCTCCCGGTGTCCCGTCTGCGGCTCCAACCCCCGGTGTCCCGTCGCCGGCTCCAGTTCCCTATGTCCCATCGCCGGCTCCAGTTCCCCGTGTCCCGTCGCTGGCTCCAGTTCCCCGTGTCCCGTCGCCGGCTCCAGTTCCCCATGTCACATCGCCGGCTCCAGTTCCCCGTGTCCCGTCGCCGGTTCCCATTCCCGTTCCCCATGTCCCGTCTACGGCTCCATCTCCCAGTGTCCCGTCTGCAGCTCCATCTCCCGGTGTCCCGTCTGCGGCTCCATCTCCCGGTGTCTCGTCGCCAGCTCCAGTTCCCCATGTCCCGTCGCCAGCTCCAGTTCCCCGTGTCCCGTCGCCGGTTCCCGTTCCCCATGTCCCGTCTACGGCTCCATCTCCCGGTGTCCCGTCTGTGGCTCCATCTCCCGGTGTCCCGTCTGCGGCTCCATCTCCCGGTGTCTCGTCGCCAGCTCCAGTTCCCCATGTCCCGTCGCCGGCTCCAGTTCCCCGTGTCCCGTCGCCGGTTCCCGTTCCCCATGTCCCGTCTACGGCTCCATCTCCCGGTGTCTCGTCGCCGGCTCCAGTTCCCCATGTCCCGTCACCGTTTCCAGTTCCCCATGTCCCGTCGCCGGCTCCAGTTCCCCGTGTCCCGTCAATGGCTCCATCTCCCGGTGTCTCGTCGCCAGTTCCAGTTTCCCATCTATGGCTCCATCTCCCGGTGTCCCGTCTGCGGCTCCATCTCCCGGTGTCTCGTCGCCAGCTCCAGTTCCCCATGTCCCGTCGCCGGCTCCAGTTCCCCGTGCTCTGTCTCCGCCCCGGCCTGTCCTAGTTCCCCATTCTCCGTCCCGACCACCTCTGGTTCCCCCTGTCCCGTCTCCATCCCGACCACCTCTGGTTCCCCCTGTTTCGGCCCCGTCCTACCTGGTTCTAGTTCCCCATGCCCCTTTGCCGTCCTGTCCGGCTCTAGTTCCCCATGCCCTTTCGCTGTCCTGGCTGGCTCCAGCTCCCCGTCCCCCTTTGCCATTCCGGCCGACTCCAGTTTCCTGTGTCTTGTCGCCTGCAGAAGTAGCAGTAGTATGTAGTAGTAGCAGTAGTAGAATACTAGTAGTAGTAGTAGTAGAAGTACTAGTACTCGTAGTAGTAGTAGTAGTAGTAGTAGTAGTAGTAGTCAGTCTTCCGGAAAGCATATTGCATCTCTTCCAGGTGCCAGTTTAGCAGCTAGCCAGCCGTTGGGCCATCTACCCTGGCAGTCCCCGTCGGTTCCTGCTGTCGCCTCCGTGTGGCCGACCCCTTCTCCCCGAGACCTATCGGCGTTCCGGCCGGTGGCTCCATCTCCCGGTGTCCCGTCGCCAGTTCCAGTTTCCCATGTCCCGTCTGCAGCTCCATCTCCCGGTGTCCCATCTACGGCTCCATCTCCCGGTGTCCCGTCTACGGCTCCATCTCCCAGTGTCCCGTCGCCGGCTCCAGTTCCCCGTGTCCCGTCGCCGGCTCCAGTTCCCCATGTCCCGTCTGCGGCTCCATCTCCCGGTGTCCCGTCTGCGGCTCCATCTCCAGGTGTCCCGTCTGCGGCTCCATCTCCAGGTGTCCCGTCTGCGGCTCCATCTCCCGGTGTCCCGTCTGCGGCTCCATCTCCAGGTGTCCCGTCTGCGGCTCCATCTCCCGGTGTCCCGTCTGCGGCTCCATCTCCCGGTGTCCCGTCTGCGGCTCCATCTCCAGGTGTCCCGTCTGCGGCTCCATCTCCCGGTGTCCCGTCTGTGGCTCCATCTCCCGGTGTCCCGTCGCCGGCTCCAGTTCCCCGTGTCCCGTCGCCGGCTCCAGAATCAGAAATCAGAAATCAGAATCAGAAACAGGTTTATTGCCAAAGAATGTTTTCACAAACAAACGAGGAACTTTTTTTGGCGGAAGGTGCAAGATTCGCGCACCAAGACACCGAGGCGCCGTCCGCGGCGCCATCTTGGAAAGGGTGGATGAAAGATTACAGCATAACATGAGGGAAGAGAGGCGAGAAAAAGAAAAAGCCACCCCCCGACTATGCCCTAGAGGGTACAGTGTGGGAGCAGGAGAAACAAAAAACACCATTGCACATAAGCACATACATCTTAGACATGACTTGCAACAAGTAGGAAGGGGGGGAGGGGAGGTAATCCAAAGACTGGGCGATAGCCCCGCCATTGGGGGCAGAAGGTAACCAGCACCGACAAGCAGCCAGCCCGGTCCTTCGCCGTCACGGCGCCGGACGCAGACCCGTCCTGTCACCCTGGGGGGGCAAAGCAGGCGAAGGCGTGGGATGGGGGTAGTGAGTGCATTTCAGTGTGTTGGTTGTGTGTGTAAGTGGCCTGATGTATCGTCCTCCCCCAGTCCACAACAGACAAAGTTCCCAGACCGCAAGATGGTCGTTGCCATGGAGATGGCCTTGAAGGGTCCTGGGGAGAAAACAACCACAGGTGTCTGTGGATAGGGGGAAGGGAATGAGAGAGAGTCTCGCGACAGTGATCTGCGGGGAAGATGTGGTTCCAGACACGGCCTTGGCCAAGGCCCGTCCTGGTAGAGGAAGCCAGCAGATAAGATTGGGATTGTTTGGTCTTCCAGTAGCTGCATATCAATTTTGCACCTACTATTCCTCCATTTTCCTCCCGTTTGCCAATAGGATTTCAAATCGATCCAATTTCATTTGCAGAGCCATCAGCTTCTCCACGATGTTGTCATTCTGACGGTTTAATGCCAAAGTCTGAGTGCCAACAACTCTGCCCAACGCGTCAATCATGTCGGGCAGCCTTAGGGGGCTTTTAACGGCTGTCACCATTTCCTTAATTTTCCGATAAGCCAGGGCAGCGCCAAATCCAAACAGCAGAAATCCTGTAATCAAAGTTCCGAATAGGTAGATGTCTTCTACGTCCTCCACGGAAAGGGCTGCTAGGCACAAGACACGCCACTTCCCCCACGCATCCATCGTGTAACCAGCAACACTCGTCCCAGCAGGACAGGCAGGTTCCCCCGAACCCGAGCTTCTCGTCGAGAAGATGGTGTCAATTGAGTTTAGGGACCAGTTGATCACGTCCATTGTTTTTAGTTCGAAGAGCGATGCGGAGAGAGTCTCTCAAGTATAGAGACAGACAAGATATGACGAGAGAAGCCAAGCAGGGAGGGGAAGGTCATGGGGACAAAGTTCCCCATGTCCCATCTGCGGCTCCATCTCCCGGTGTCCCGTCTGCGGCTCCATCTCCAGGTGTCCCGTCTGCGGCTCCATCTCCAGGTGTCCCGTCTGCGGCTCCATCTCCAGGTGTCCCGTCTGCGGCTCCATCTCCAGGTGTCCCGTCTGCGGCTCCATCTCCAGGTGTCCTGTCTGCGGCTCCATCTCCAGGTGTCCTGCTCATGCTCCATCTCCAGGTGTCCCGTCTGCGGCTCCATCTCCAGGTGTCCCGTCTGTGGCTCCATCTCCAGGTGTCCCGTCTGCGGCTCCATCTCCCGGTGTCCCGTCTGCGGCTCCATCTCCAGGTGTCCCGTCTGCGACTCCATCTCCAGGTGTCCCGTCTGCGGCTCCATCTCCCGGTGTCCCGTCGCCGGTTCCAGTTCCCCCTAACCCCGGTCCCCCAGAGCCCCCTCCTCCTAAGCCCGGTCTCCCAGCTCACCATTCCTGTCCTCTGGCCCGCCCCCCGGAGCACATCCTTCTGCCTGGTGGTCGTCCTCCGGCCCGCCCCCAGGACTGCTTGTGCCATGGCCTTGGTCCCTCCTCCGGCTCCCCTCCACCCGCCCATGTTGAACACTTGGGACGTCTAGAATCCATCCCTTGAGTGGGAGTTACTGTCATGATCCGGAGTTGCTGTGTCTTGTTTTGAAGTCCTTGTCTCTTGTGTCATCTGTTTCCCTGCATTTCCTGTCCCTGAGATTGTCTGCCCTGGTCCTGATTGTTTCCTTCGGTGTGATTGCTAGCCCCACACTCATTGTGTCCACCTGTGTCTCGTTCCCCAGTGTCCAATCACCTCCACCTCCCTGTGTATTTAGATCCTGTTTGTCTCATTCCCCAGTGGGGCTTCGTACCGTTTAGTTTGTTTGGGTGTTCCTGTTTAGTTCATGTCTGACCTGTTTCCTGGAAAGGAATAAATCGTCTGTTGAAACATTGTTGGCATTTGGGTCCAATCTCTCTCTGACTTACGACATCCTGACACAACACTGAAACATGTTCAACAAACAGCAAGTTCACAACACTGAAACATGTTCATCAAACAGCAAGTTCACAACACTGAAACATGTTCAACAAGAATGGGCTCTCGGTCGAGCGCATACCTTCGCATTTCACAAGATTGGGCATTGAATTATGAACATGTTGGCATTAGTTGCATGCCAATTGGATATAAATTGACCGTGCTATGGTAAAAAGAAGATGTTGACCTTTTCATGACCTTGACCTTGACCCGATCGATCCCAAAATCTATTCAAATGGTCCCCGGATAATAACCAATCATCCCACCAAATTTCATGCGATTCAAGAAGATGTTGACCTTTTTCATGACCTTGACCTTGACCTTTGACCCGATCAATCCCAAAATCTAATCAAATGGTCCCCGGATAATAACCAATCATCCCACCAAATTTCATGCGATTCGGTTTACAACTTTTTTTGTTACGCGAATAACACGCATACAAATAAATAAATAAATACACGGCGATCAAAACAAACAAATAAATAAATACACGGCGATCAAAACATAACCTTCCGCATTTTCAATGCGAAGGTAACAAACAGCAAGTTCACAACAGGTGGGCGGAGAGGAGGACTCAGGTTACAGGTCGCTGGGGTGGAACTGACTCCTGAGACGGAGCAGATTAAGTTTCTCTCAGACGATGAATGAAACTGACCTCAGGTTATTAGAGGTTAACTTGCTCTTCGTCACACACCCACACACATCAAGGAATAAGAAGCAAAGATACACGGTGTGTGTGTGTGTGTGTGTGTTTGAAATAACCCTTTTTCAGGTGAGTATCACAGAGAAACAGCTGTGATATCTTAGAGAATAGATTTAACGAATTAAAATATATATATATAATACATCATTCTGTATAATGAGTACAAAGTATAATTTGATGCTGATACCTAATTTGACTGAATGCGAATGTTCTTGTTGGAGTATTTCGACACTGTGGTATGAAGTAAACTGTATCCAAGTACTTCTTCCGGATTCAGGGTCAGGTCACCCCAGTCAGATCAGCCCCGGAGCTCCTAAATACATATTATATTTGTATATGTATATTTAATCTCTTTGGTTTTTTTTGTCAACCTCACAACTAATTGTTATGTTTCTTGATGTGGCAGCATGTGGCTATAAACCCTCATCATGTATACGCAGTCTATAATAATGTGATACATTGTGCATATGGTCGGAAGCAGATCATAGTGTATATTACTTTAAATTATCCTAGAAGTATGTCTCGCTGCATCCATAGGTTACAAGTCTTCCAGCGTGTGTCCATGTTGTTTAAAGATTTTTTCAAATGTTTATTTGGGTTCTTTTCTGTCTGAAAGCGTTTTTCTTTGTGGCTGCAGAGTCTCACTGGGGTCATGTTTCTTTCCTGTCCCACAGCTCTTGGTTTCAGTCGGACATCAGGATCAAAAGGTCTAGGTGAGTTGCAGTCATTCAGAACCAAGCTGGACCTCAAAGTGCCCTTAATTCCTTCTCTGGACCTGATCCCAGAGTCCAGCTCAGCTCCAGCTCGGTTCTGGTTTCAGGAAGTCCTGCTGCAGATTGATGCAGACTCATGTTCTGCCCTGATTCCCAGAGACAACAAGAAACTCACTTCAACTATGTGCACAGAAGGTCGGTGAGATTTATAAGGTCGTGGGTTTCAGCAGATTTTAGAAGGTTGAGGGTTTTAGAAGGTTTTAGAAGGTTGAGGGTTTTGGAGCGCATCACACTGAAAAGACAGCTTGTTGTTGTTTTTTAATCTGTAGTGCACTGTCTGCCAAACACAAAATGACAGAAATTAAATGAAAGTACACCTCTGGCTGCACAGTGTCGCTCGGGATGTAATATAAAAAACATTCAAACACACACATGAAGTCAATTACGGTGAATTTCAACAATGGAGGGAACTGTAAATATTGTAATATTGTATATTGTATTCAACATGAACAGCTTTCCAGGTCACTGGGGTCGAGATACAAAAAACTGTTTGATTGAACCGACACAGGAATGATCGGAAAAGCCAGCCGTACACAGAGTGGCTGTTTTTATTTGTCCGTTATCATTGCACATTAAGATTCATGATTACTATATTTGTCCCGAAGAAAACATAAATCCATCGTTCTATAGGAGAGGACGGGGGCCGGGTACGGGGGCCGAGGGCCGGCGGCCGGGGGCCGGGGGGAGACGGGGGACGGGCACGTCATGGATGCAGTTCAGAGGAATGTTGGCAATTTTGTGTCTTCAGCTCAGTGTCACTTTCATCAAGTCTCCTTCTATACGTCCTTGAAGCTTGACCACACACAGTGTGCACACACACACACATAACACAAACACAAGTAACATACACAAGTAACACACAAACACAAATTACACACACAAACAAACACAACACTATGGGCGACGATGGGTCAGTGGGTAGCAGGTCCGTCTTTCAATCAGGGGGTTGGAGGTTCAATCCCCGCCCTAGTCGATGTGTCCTTGAGCAAGACACTTAACCCGGAGTTGCTCCCTGTAGCTGCGTCTACAGTGTATGTAACAGGATTGTAAGTCGCTTTGGATAAAAGCGTCAGCTAAATGACATGTAATGTAATGTAACACTAACATGCACTTACAGAAATCCCTCACCTTCATTGTGAAGGAATTCTAAAGAACTTCATCCTGGAATTATTACATTGGTTTCATACGAGAGGATCCACTACCAGACCAGATACAGCAGTACCATGTTACCCCACTAGAGAGCTTGTAGTACCATATTACCCCACTAGAGAGCTTGTAGTACCATGTTACCCCACTAGAGAGCTTGTAGTACCATATTACCCCACTAGAGGGCCTGTAGTACCATGTTACCCCACTAGAGAGCTTGTAGTACCATGTTACCCCACAAGAGAGCTTGTAGTACAGCTCTGTGTTGGCCCCTACCCGGACTGCCAGGAACCTCGGGGTGACACTCGACAGTCAACTCTCCCTGACGGCCAACATCGCTACTGCGATGGCGTTCCTGTAGGTACATGCTGCACAACATCAGGAGAATACGTCCTCTTCTTACTCAGAAGGCGGCGCAGGTTCTGATCCAGGCTCTGGTCATTTCACGCCTCGACTACTGCAACTCCCTCCTGGCTGGTCTACCTGCTAAGGCCATCCGACCCCTGCAGCTCATCCAGAATGCAGCAGCTCGACTGGTCTTCAGCCTCCCGAAATTCACCCACACCACCTCCACTGGTTACGGTGGCTGCTCGCATCCGCTTCAAAACACTGGTCCGGATCGGGCCCCGCTACATCCGGGATATGGTCACACCGCATACCCCGCACGCCGCCTCCGCCGCAACAGCCAATCGACTGTGCCTCCTGCACCTCGAGCTAATCAGACTGTTTGCTGTCCTGGCTCCTCAGTGGGATTAAAACACAGATTAGCACTTCAGTGGCACTTAGATAGCACTTACTTATGGTACTTTAAATGTTACTTCCTGTATTCTTGTTGTTCTTAGTTTGTACTCTAGGTTGAAATGCACTTATTGTAAGTCGCTACATGTAATGTAATGTAATGTAGTACCATGTTACTCCACTAGAGGGCTTGTAGTACCATGTTACCCCACTAGAGCTTGTAGTACCATGTTACCCCACTAGAGAGCTTGTAGTACCATGTTACCCCACTAGAGAGCTTGTAGTACCATATTACCCCACTAGAGGGCCTGTAGTACCATGTTACCCCACTAGAGAGCTTGTAGTACCATGTTACCCCACTAGAGAGCTTGTAGTACCATATTACCCCACTAGAGAGCTTGTAGTACCATGTTACCCACTAGAGAGCTTGTAGTACCATGTTACCCCACTAGAGAGCTTGTAGTACCATGTTACCCCACTAGAGGGCTTGTAGTACCATGTTACCCACTAGAGAGCTTGTGCCATGTTACCCACTAGAGCTTGTAGTACCATGTTACCCCACTAGAGCTTGTAGTACCATATTACCCCACTAGAGAGCTTGTAGTACCATGTTACCCCACTAGAGAGCTTGTAGTACCATGTTACCCCACTAGAGAGCTTGTAGTCCCATATTACCCCACTAGAGAGCTTGTAGTACCATATTACCCCACTAGGGGGCTTGTAGTACCATATTACCCCACTAGAGAGCTTGTAGTACCATGTTACCCCACTAGAGCGGTCTATAGTTCGGACTGGTTCAGGTCTATAGTTAGAGCTGGTTCAGGTCTATAGTTAGAGCTGGTTCAGGTCTATAGTTAGACCTGGTTCAGGTCTATATTTAGACCTGGTTCAGGTCTATATTTAGGCCTGGTTCAGATCTATATTTAGGCCTGGTTCAGGTCTATAGTTAGGACTGGTTCAGGTCTATATTTAGGCCTGGTTCAGGTCTATATTTAGACCTGGTTCAGGTCTATAGTTAGGATTGGTTCAGGTCTATATTTAGGACTGGTTCAGGTCTATATTTAGGCCTGGTTCAGGTCTATATTTAGACCTGGTTCAGGTCTATAGTTAGGATTGGTTCAGGTCTATATTTAGGCCTGGTTCAGGTCTATAGTTAGGACTGGTTCAGGTCTATATTTAGGCCTGGTTCAGGTCTATATTTAGACCTGGTTCAGGTCTATAGTTAGGATTGGTTCAGGTCTATATTTAGTCCTGGTTCAGGTCTATAGTTAGGACTGGTTCAGGTCTATATTTAGGCCTGGTTCAGGTCTATAGTTAGGACTGGTTCAGGTCTATATTTAGACCTGGTTCAGGTCTATAGTTAGGACTGGTTCAGGTCTATAGTTAGTCCTGGTTCAGGTCTATATTTAGGCCTGGTTCAGGTCTATAGTTAGGACTGGTTCAGGTCTATATTTAGGCCTGGTTCAGGTCTATAGTTATATCAAGTCGTTGCCTGATGATGCCAGCAGGAGAAGCTTCTGAGGTTTTATGAGATGTCGTTTTATATCTGAACTGCTTCCTGTCCTCAGATGTGGTTTGGGGCTCCATAAGGGCCCCACAGAGCCCTCGCAGTATGTTTCACGACATGTAGGAAACCTTGTTTACATTTAGACTGATAAGAGCTCTTGTGGGCTCGGTGGCTCCACCTGACTCCAACTTCCGAGATGTTAAAGTGTCCTTGAGGAAGAAACTGACGGCCATATTACTCCCACCTCTTGGGTGAACACATGCTAAAACATTAGCTTCAATTATACTAAATTAGAGTAGAACAGCCAATCGTCTTGTGTCTCCTGCACCTCGAGCTAATCGCTCTACATCCAGACTGTTTGCTGTCCTGGCTCCTGATTGGTGGAACCAGCTCCCCACTGACATCAGGACAGCAGAAAGTCTCTACATCTTCCGCCGGAGACTGAAAACACATCTTTTCCGACTATATCTGGATTAAAACACAGATTTGCATTTCAGTGGCACTGGGATGGCACTTATTGTGGTGCTTTTGTGGTTCGACTGAGTTGAGGAAGTGTTGCTTCCTGTGTTCTTGTTGTTCTTGGTTTATACTCTTGGTTGAAATGCACTTATTGGAAGTCGCTTTGGATAAAAGCGTCTGCTAAATGACATGTAATGTAATGTACTCTGAATGACATCAATGGAGTGATGTCACAGGTCAAAGTTAAAAGAACTCAAATGAAAAGGAGAGAAATATGATCAGGTGACTGGTCCAGGTAAAGATGCCCCTCCCCCAACGCATGCTTGGGTACACTGCTCTGGATATTTGCTGCAATCAGTCACAGAATAGAAGTAGTAATGAGGAACAGTGTTGTACTGTTGGGGGAACGGCGGTAGATAAAGGAGTAGTAACAGTAGTATGTTAATGCGGGAGAGTGTGTGGTATTTATGAAGGAGTAGTCTCAGAAGCCCCTCCCCAGTTGGGGAGTATAAATAAGAGTGTTGGAAGGAGGAGCTGCATGTCTTCTGCTGCGTTTCCTCAGTCCAAGAGAAACACTCTGAAACACCAGCATGCTGCCAACGTGAGTACCACTTCATCCTGAAGATCTCTACCACGATCAATACTTCATCCTGTAACGATCTCGACGACGATCAATACTTCATCCTGTAACGATCTCTACCATGATTAATACTTCATCCTGTAACGATCTCTACTACGATCAATACTTCATCCTGTAACGATCTCTACCAAGATCAATACTTCATCCTGTAACGATCTCCACTACGATCAATACTTCATCCTGTAACGATCTCTACCAAGATCAATACTTCATCCTGTAACGATCTCCACTACGATCAATACTTCATCCTGTAACGATCTCTACTACGATCAATACTTCATCCTGTAATGATCTCTACCACGATCAATACTTCATCCTGTAACGATCTCTACCATGATCAATACTTCAACCTGTAACGATCTCCACTACGATCAATACTTCATCCTGTAACGATCTCTACCATGATCAATACTTCATCCTGTAACGATCTCTACCATGATCAATACTTCATCCTGTAATGATCTCCACTACGATCAATACTTCATCCTGTAACGATCTCTACCATGATCAATAATTCATCCTGTAACGATCTCTACCAGGATCAATACTTCATCCTGTAACGATCTCTACCACGATCAATACTTCATCCTGTAACGATCTCTACTACGATCAATACTTCATCCTGTAACGATCTCTACCATGATTAATACTTCATCCTGTAACGATCTCTAGCATGATCAATACTTCATCCTGTAACGATCTCTACTACGATCAATACTTCATCCTGTAACGATCTCTACCATGATTAATACTTCATCCTGTAACGATCTCTACCATGATCAATACTTCATCCTGTAACGATCTCTACCATGATCAATACTTCATCCTGTAACGATCTCTACTACGATCAATACTTCATCCTGTAACGATCTCTACTATGATCAATACTTCATCCTGTAACGATCTCTACCACGATCAATACTTCATCCTGTAACGATCTCTACCATGATCAATACTTCATCCTGTAATGATCTCCACTATGATCAATACTTCATCCTGTAACGATCTCTACCATGATCAATACTTCATCCTGTAATGATCTCCACTACGATCAATACTTCATCCTGTAACGATCTCTACCATGATCAATACTTCATCCTGTAACGATCTCTACCACGATCAATATCAATACTTCATCTTGTAACGATCTCTACTACGATCAATACTTCATCCTGTAACGATCTCTACCATGATTAATACTTCATCCTGTAACGATCTCTAGCATGATCAATACTTCATCCTGTAACGATCTCTACTACGATCAATACTTCATCCTGTAACGATCTCTACCATGATTAATACTTCATCCTGTAACGATCTCTACCATGATCAATACTTCATCCTGTAACGATCTCTACCATGATCAATACTTCATCCTGTAACGATCTCTACTACGATCAATACTTCATCCTGTAACGATCTCTACCATGATCAATACTTCATCCTGTAACGATCTCTACCACGATCAATACTTCATCCTGTAACGATCTCTACCATGATCAATACTTCATCCTGTAACGATCTCCACTACGATCAATACTTCATCCTGTAACGATCTCTACCATGATCAATACTTCATCCTGTAACGATCTCTACCACGATCAATACTTCATCCTGTAACGATCTCTACTACGATCAATACTTCATCCTGTAACGATCTCTACCACGATCAATACTTCATCCTGTAACGATCTCCACTACGATCAATACTTCATCCTGTAACGATCTCTACTACGATCAATACTTCATCCTGTAACGATCTCTACCATGATCAATACTTCATCCTGTAACGATCTCTACCATGATCAATACTTCATCCTGTAACGATCTCTACTACGATCAATACTTCATCCTGTAACGATCTCTACCATGATTAATACTTCATCCTGTAACGATCTCTACCATGATCAATACTTCATCCTGTAACGATCTCTACCATGATCAATACTTCATCCTGTATCTCTACCATCAATACTTCATCCTGTAACGATCTCTACGATCAATACTTCATCCTGTAACGATCTCTACTACGATCAATACTTCATCCTGTGAGATCAATACTTCATCCTGTAACGATCTCTACCACGATCAATACTTCATCCTGTAACGATCTCGATCAATACTTCATCCTGTGATCAATACTTCCTGTAACGATCTCTGATCAATACTTCATCCTGTAACGATCTCCACGATCAATACTTCATCCTGTAACGACTACCAAGATCAATACTATCCTGTAACGATCTCTATACTCTACTGTAGTCTTAGGGTGAGGGTCTATACTGTAGTCTTAGGGTGAGGGTCTATACCACTGTAGTCTTGGGTGAGGGTCTCTACTGTAGTCTTAGGGGTGAGGGTCTATACTACTGTAGTCTTAGGGGTGAGGGTCTCTACTACTGTAGTCTTATGGGTGAGGGTCTATAGTACTGTAGTCTTAGGGGTGAGGGTCTATAGTACTGTAGTCTTAGGGGTGAGGGTCTCTACTACTGTAGTCTTATGGGTGAGGGTCTATAGTACTGTAGTCTTATGGGTGAGGGTCTCTACTACTGTAGTCTTAGGGGTGAGGGTCTATAGTACTGTAGTCTTAGGGGTGAGGGTCTCTACTACTGTAGTCTTAGGGTGAGGGTCTATAGTACTGTAGTCTTAGGGGTGAGGGTCTATACTACTGTAGTCTTATGGGTGAGGGTCTATAGTACTGTAGTCTTAGGGGTGAGGGTCTATACTACTGTAGTCTTAGGGGTGAGGGTCTATAGTACTGTAGTCTTAGGGGTGAGGGTCTATAGTACTGTAGTCTTAGGGGTGAGGGTCTATACTACTGTAGTCTTATGGGTGAGGGTCTCTACTGTAGTCTTATGGGTGAGGGTCTATAGTACTGTAGTCTTAGGGGTGAGGGTCTATACTACTGTAGTCTTAGGGGTGAGGGTCTATACTACTGTAGTCTTAGGGGTGAGGGTCTATACTACTGTAGTCTTATGGGTGAGGGTCTCTACTACTGTAGTCTTAGGGGTGAGGGTCTATAGTACTGTAGTCTTAGGGGTGAGGGTCTATACTATTGTAGTCTTATGGGTGAGGGTCTCTACTCCTGTAGTCTTATGGGTGAGGGTCTATAGTACTGTAGTCTTAGGGGTGAGGGTCTCTACTACTGTAGTCTTATGGGTGAGGGTCTATACTACTGTAGTCTTAGGGGTGAGGGTCTCTACTACTGTAGTCTTATGGGTGAGGGTCTATAGTACTGTAGTCTTAGGGGTGAGGGTCTATACTGTAGTCTTAGGGGTGAGGGTCTATAGTACTGTAGTCTTAGGGGTGAGGGTCTATACTACTGTAGTCTTAGGGGTGAGGGTCTATAGTACTGTAGTCTTAGGGGTGAGGGTCTATAGTACTGTAGTCTTAGGGTGAGGGTCTATACTACTGTAGTCTTAGGGGTGAGGGTCTATAGTACTGTAGTCTTAGGGGTGAGGGTCTATAGTACTGTAGTCTTAGGGGTGAGGGTCTATAGTACTGTAGTATTAGGGGTGAGGGTCTCTACTACTGTAGTCTTGGGTGAGGGTCTCTCCTCCTGTAGTCTTAGGGTGAGGGTCTATAGTACTGTAGTCTTAGGGGTGAGGGTCTATACTATTGTAGTCTTATGGGTGAGGGCTCTACTACTGTAGTCTTAGGGTGAGGGTCTATAGTACTGTAGTCTTAGGGGTGAGGGTCTATACTGTAGTCTTAGGGGTGAGGGTCTATACTACTGTAGTCTTAGGGGTGAGGCTCTAGTACTGTAGTCTTGGGTGAGGGTCTATAGTACTGTAGTCTTAGGGGTGAGGGTCTATAGTACTGTAGTCTTAGGGGTGAGGGTCTATACTACTGTAGTCTTATGGGTGAGGGTCTATAGTACTGTAGTCTTAGGGGTGAGGGTCTCTACTACTGTAGTCTTAGGGGTGAGGGTCTATAGTACTGTAGTCTTAGGGGTGAGGGTCTATAGTACTGTAGTCTTAGGGGTGAGGGTCTATACTGTAGTCTTAGGGTGAGGGTCTATACTACTGTAGTCTTAGGGGTGAGGATCTATAGTACTGTAGACGTAGGGTTGAGAGAGTCTACTACTGTAGTCGTATGGGTGAGGGTCTATAGTACTGTAGTATTAGGGGTGGGGGTCTATAGTACTGTAGTCTTAGGGTGAGGGTCTATACTGTAGTCTTAGGGTGAGGGTCTATAGTACTGTAGTCTTAGGGTGAGGGTCTACTACTGTAGTCTTATGGGTGAGGGTCTATAGTACTGTAGTCTTAGGGTGAGGGTCTACTACTGTAGTCTTAGGGGTGAGGGTCTATAGTACTGTAGTCTTAGGGTGAGGGTCTACTACTGTAGTCTTAGGGTGAGGGTCTATAGTACTGTAGTCTTAGGGGTGAGGGTCTATACTACTGTAGTCTTAGGGTGAGGTCTATAGTACTGTAGTCTTAGGGGTGAGGGTCTATAGTACTGTAGTCTTAGGGGTGAGGTCTATGCTACTGTAGTCTTAGGGGTGAGGGTCTATTACTGTAGTCTTATGGGTGAGGGTCTATACTACTGTAGTCTTAGGGTGAGGGTCTATGTACTGTAGTCTTAGGGGTGAGGTCTATACTGTAGTCTTAGGGTGAGGCCCTCTACTGTAGTATTATGGGTGAGGGTCTATAGTACTGTAGTATTAGGGTGAGGGTCTATTACTGTAGTCTTAGGGTGAGGGTCTATAGTACTGTAGTCTTAGTGGTGAGGGTCTATACTACTGTCGTCTTAGGGGTGAGGGTCTATAGTACTGTAGTCTTAGGGGTGAGGTCTATACTACTGTAGTCTTATGGGTGAGGGTCTATAGTACTGTAGTATTAGGGTGAGGGTCTATACTACTGTAGTCTTAGGGTGAGGGTCTATAGTACTGTAGTGTTAGGGGTGAGGGTCTATACTGTAGTCTTAGGGTGAGGGTCTATAGTACTGTAGTCTTAGGGTGAGGGTCTATAGTACTGTAGTCTTAGGGTGAGGGTCTATACTACTGTAGTCTTAGGGGTGAGGGTCTATACTACTGTAGTCTTAGGGTGAGGGTCTATACTACTGTAGTCTTAGGGGTGAGGGTCTATACTGTAGTCTTAGGGGTGAGGGTCTAGTACTGTAGTCTTAGGGGTGAGGGTCTATACTGTAGTCTTAGGGTGAGGGTCTATACTACTGTAGTCTTAGGGTGAGGGTCTATACTACTGTAGTCTTAGGGGTGAGGGTCTATACTACTGTAGTCTTAGGGTGAGGGTCTATAGTACTGTAGTCTTAGGGGTGAGGTCTATACTACTGTAGTCTTAGGGGTGAGGGTCTATAGTACTGTAGTCTTAGGGGTGAGGGTCTATACTACTGTAGTCTTAGGGGTGAGGGTCTATAGTACTGTAGTCTTAGGGGTGAGGGTCTATACTACTGTAGTCTTATGGGTGAGGGTCTATACTACTGTAGTCTTAGGGGTGAGGGTCTATAGTACTGTAGTCTTAGGGGTGATGGTCTATAGTACTGTAGTCTTAGCGGTGAGGTCTATACTACTGTAGTCTTAGGGGTGAGGGTCTATACTACTGTAGTCTTAGGGTGAGGGTCTATACTACTGTAGTCTTATGGAGGGTCTATACTACTGTAGTCTTAGGGGTGAGGTACTGTAGTCTTAGGGTGAGGGTCTAGTACTGTAGTCTTAGGGGTGAGGGTCTATACTACTGTCGTCTTAGGGGTGAGGGTCTATTACTGTAGTCTTAGGGTGAGGGTCTATAGTACTGTAGTCTTGGGTGAGGTCTATACTACTGTAGTCTTAGGGTGAGGGTCTATAGTACTGTAGTCTTAGGGTGAGGGTCTATACTACTGTAGTCTTAGGGGTGAGGGTCTATACTACTGTAGTCTTAGGGTGAGGGTCTATACTACTGTAGTCTTAGGGGTGAGGGTCTATACTGTAGTCTTAGGGTGAGGTCTATAGTACTGTAGTCTTAGGGTGAGGGTCTATACTACTGTAGTCTTGGGGTGAGGGTCTATAGTACTGTAGTCTTAGGGGTGAGGGTCTATACTACTGTAGTCTTAGGGGTGAGGGTCTATAGTACTGTAGTCTTAGGGGTGAGGTCTATACTGTAGTCTTAGGGGTGAGGGTCTATAGTACTGTAGTCTTAGGGGTGAGGGTCTATACTACTGTAGTCTTAGGGGTGAGGGTCTATAGTACTGTAGTCTTAGGGTGAGGTCTATACTACTGTAGTCTTAGGGGTGAGGGTCTATACTACTGTAGTCTTAGGGTGAGGGTCTATACTACTGTAGTCTTAGGGGTGAGGGTCTATACTGTAGTCTTAGGCGTGAGGGTCTATAGTACTGGAGTCTGAGGGGTGAGGATCTATACTATTGGAGTCTTATGGGTGAGGGTCTCATACTGTAGTCTTAGGGTGAGGGGTCTACTACTGTAGTCTTAGGGGTGAGGGTCTATAGTACTGTAGTCTTAGGGTGAGGGTCTATACTACTGTAGTCTTAGGGGTGAGGGTCTATAGTACTGTAGTCTTAGGGTGAGGGTCTCACTACTGTAGTCTTAGGGGTGAGGGTCTATAGTACTGTAGTCTTAGGGGTGAGGGTCTATACTACTGTAGTCTTAGGGTGAGGGTCTATAGTACTGTAGTCTTAGGGGTGAGGGTCAGTACTGTAGTCTTAGGAGTGAGGGTCTCTACTACTGTAGTCATAGGGGAGAGGGTCTATAGTACTGTAGTATTATGGGTGAGGGTCTACTACTGTAGTCTTAGGGTGAGGGTCTATACTACTGTAGTCTTAGGGTGAGGGTCTCTACTCCTGTAGTCTTAGGGGTGAGGGTCTATAGTACTGTAGTCTTAGGGGTGAGGGTCTATACTATTGTAGTCTTATGGGTGAGGGTCTCTACTGTAGTCTTATGGGTGAGGGTCTCTACTACTGTAGTCTTAGGGGTGAGGGTCTATAGTACTGTAGTCTTAGGGGTGAGGGTCTATACTACTGTAGTCTTATGGGTGAGGGTCTATAGTACTGTAGTCTTAGGGGTGAGGGTCTCTACTACTGTAGTCTTAGGGGTGAGGGTCTATAGTACTGTAGTCTTAGGGGTGAGGGTCTATACTACTGTAGTCTTATGGGTGAGGGTCTATAGTACTGTAGTCTTAGGGGTGAGGGTCTACTACTGTAGTCTTAGGGGTGAGGGTCTATAGTACTGTAGTCTTAGGGGTGAGGGTCTATAGTACTGTAGTCTTAGGGGTGAGGGTCTATAGTACTGTAGTCTTAGGGTGAAGGTCTCTACTACTCTAGTCTTAGTGTGAGGGTCTATAGTACTGTAGTCTTAGGGGTGAGGGTCTATAGTACTGTAGTCTTAGGGGTGAGGGTCTATACTACTGTAGTCTTATGGGTGAGGGTCTATACTACTGTAGTCTTAGGGGTGAGGGTCTCTACTACTGTAGTCTTAGGGGTGAGGGTCTATAGTACTGTAGTCTTAGGGGTGAGGGTCTATACTGTAGTCTTAGGGGTGAGGGTCTATAGTACTGTAGTCTTAGGGGTGAGGGTCTATAGTACTGTAGTCTTATGGGTGAGGGTCTATAGTACTGTAGTCTTAGGGGTGAGGGTCTATACTACTGTAGTCTTATGGGTGAGGGTCTATAGTACTGTAGTCTTAGGGTGAGGGTCGATACTACTGTCGTCTTATGGGTGAGGGTCTATACTACTGTAGTCTTAGGGGTGAGGGTCTATAGTACTGTAGTCTTAGGGGTGAGGGTCTATACTACTGTAGTCTTAGGGGTGAGGGTCTATACTACTGTAGTCTTATGGGTGAGGGTCTATACTACTGTAGTCTTAGGGGTGAGGGTCTATACTGTAGTCTTAGGGTGAGGGTCTATACTGTAGTCTTAGGGGGGGGGGTGTATATTATTGTAGTCTTAGGGTGAGGTCTATAGTACTGTAGTCTTGGGGTGAGGGTCTATACTACTGTAGTCTTAGGGGTGAGGGTCTATAGTACTGTAGTCTTAGGGGTGAGGGTCTATACTACTGTAGTCTTAGGGGTGAGGGTCTATAGTACTGTAGTCTTAGGGGTGAGGGTCTATACTACTGTAGTCTTAGGGGTGAGGGTCTATACTACTGTAGTCTTATGGGTGAGGGTCTATAGTACTGTAGTCTTAGGGGTGAGGGTCTATAGTACTGTAGTCTTAGGGGTGAGGGTCTATAGTACTGTAGTCTTAGGGGTGAGGGTCTATAGTACTGTAGTCTTAGGGGTGAGGGTCTATACTACTGTAGTCTTATGGGTGAGGGTCTATAGTACTGTAGTCTTAGGGGTGAGGGTCTATAGTACTGTAGTCTTAGGGTGAGGGTCTATACTACTGTAGTCTTAGGGGTGAGGGTCTATAGTACTGTAGTCTTAGGGGTGAGGGTCTATACTACTGTAGTCTTATGGGTGAGGGTCTATACTACTGTAGTCTTAGGGGTGAGGGTCTATAGTACTGTAGTCTTAGGGTGAGGGTCTACTACTGTAGTCTTAGGGTGAAGGTCTATACTACTGATGTCTTAGGGGTGAGGGTCTATACTACTGTAGTCTTATGGGTGAGGGTCTATACTACTGTAGTCTTAGGGGTGAGGGTCTATAGTACTGTAGTCTTAGGGGTGAGGGTCTCTACTACTGTAGTCTTAGGGGTGAGGGTCTATAGTACTGTAGTCTTAGGGGTGAGGGTCTATAGTACTGTAGTCTTAGGGGTGAGGTCTATACTACTGTAGTCTTAGGGTGAGGGCCTATACTACTGTAGTCTTAGGGGTGAGGGTCTATAGTACTGTAGTCTTAGGGGTGAGGTTCTATAGTACTGTAGTCTTAGGGGTGAGGGTCTATACTACTGTAGTCTTATGGGTGAGGGTCTATACTGTAGTCTTAGGGGTGAGGGTCTATAGTACTGTAGTCTATGGGGTGATGGTCTATACTACTGTAGTCTTAGGGGTGAAGGTCTATACTACTGTAGTCTTAGGGGTGAGGGTCTATACTACTGTAGTCTTATGGGTGAGGGTCTATAGTACTGTAGTCTTAGGGGTGAGGGTCTATACTACTGTAGTCTTAGGGGTGAGGGTCTATACTACTGTAGTCTTAGGGTGAGGGTCTAGTACTGTAGTCTTAGGGTGAGGGTCTATACTACTGTAGTCTTAGGGTTGATGGCCTATAGTCTTGTAGTCTTAGGGCTGAGGGTCTACTACTGTAGTCTTAGGGGTGAGGGTCTATAGTACTGTAGTCTTAGGGGTGAGGGTCTACTACTGTAGTCTTAGGGTGAGGGTCTATAGTACTGTAGTCTTAGGGGTGAGGTCTATACTACTGTAGTCTTAGGGTGAGGTCTATAGTACTGTAGTCTTAGGGTGAGGTCTATAGTACTGTAGTCTTAGGGTGAGGGTCTATACTACTGTAGTCTTAGGGTGAGGGTCTATACTACTGTAGTCTTGGGGTGAGGTTCTATAGTACTGTAGTCTTATGGGTGAGGGTCTATAGTACTGTAGTCTTAGGGGTGAGGGTCTATACTACTGTAGTCTTAGGGGTGAGGGTCTATAGTACTGTAGTCTTAGGGGTGAGGGTCTATACTGTAGTCTTAGGGGTGAGGGTCTATACTACTGTAGTCTTGGGGTGAGGGTCTATAGTACTGTAGTCTTAGGGTGAGGGTCTATACTACTGTAGTCTTATGGGTGAGGGTCTATACTACTGTAGTCTTAGGGGTGAGGGTCTATACTACTGTAGTCTTATGGGTGAGGGTCTATACTACTGTAGTCTTAGGGGTGAGGGTCTCTACTACTGTAGTCTTAGGGGTGAGGGTCTATAGTACTGTAGTCTTAGGGGTGAGGGTCTATACTACTGTAGTCTTATGGGTGAGGGTCTATAGTACTGTAGTCTTAGGGGTGAGGGTCTATACTACTGTAGTCTTATGGGTGAGGGTCTATACTACTGTAGTCTTAGGGGTGAGGGTCTATAGTACTGTAGTCTTAGGGGTGAGGGTCTATACTACTGTAGTCTTATGGGTGAGGGTCTATAGTACTGTAGTCTTAGGGGTGAGGGTCTATACTACTGTAGTCTTAGGGTGAGGGTCTATAGTACTGTAGTCTTAGGGGTGAGGGTCTATACTACTGTAGTCTTATGGGTGAGGGTCTATAGTACTGTAGTCTTAGGGGTGAGGGTCTCTACTACTGTAGTCTTAGGGGTGAGGGTCTATAGTACTGTAGTCTTATGGGTGAGGGTCTATACTGTAGTCTTAGGGTGAGGGTCTATACTACTGTAGTCTTAGGGGTGAGGGTCTATAGTACTGTAGTCTTAGGGGTGAGGGTCTATACTACTGTAGTCTTAGGGGTGAGGGTCTATACTACTGTAGTCTTATGGGTGAGGGTCTATACTGTAGTCTTAGGGGTGAGGGTCTATAGTACTGTAGTCTTAGGGTGAGGGTCTATACTACTGTAGTCTTAGGGTGAGGGTCTATAGTACTGTAGTCTTAGGGTGAGGGTCTATACTACTGTAGTCTTAGGGGTGAGGGTCTATAGTACTGTAGTCTTAGGGGTGAGGTCTACTACTGTAGTCTTAGGGGTGAGGGTCTATACTGTAGTCTTAGGGTGAGGGTCTATAGTACTGTAGTCTTAGGGGTGAGGGTCTCTCCTCCTGTAGTCTTAGGGTGAGGGTCTATAGTACTGTAGTCTTAGGGGTGAGGGTCTATAGTACTGTAGTCTTAGGGTGAGGGTCTATACTACTGTAGTCTTAGGGTGAGGGTCTATACTGTAGTCTTAGGCGTGAGGGTCTATAGTACTGTAGTCTTAGGGGTGAGGGTCTATACTATTGTAGTCTTATGGGTGAGGGTCTATACTACTGTAGTCTTAGGGGTGAGGGTCTATAGTACTGTAGTCTTATGGGTGAGGGTCTACTACTGTAGTCTTAGGGGTGAGGGTCTATACTACTGTAGTCTTAGGGGTGAGGGTCTATACTACTGTAGTCTTATGGGTGAGGGTCTATAGTACTGTAGTCTTAGGGGTGAGGGTCTATAGTACTGTAGTCTTAGGGGTGAGGGTCTATAGTACTGTAGTCTTAGGGGTGAGGGTCTCTACTACTGTAGTCTTAGGGGTGAGGGTCTATAGTACTGTAGTCTTAGGGGTGAGGGTCTATACTACTGTAGTCTTAGGGGTGAGGGTCTATACTGTAGTCTTAGGGTGAGGGTCTATACTACTGTACTATTATGGGTGAGGGTCTATAGTACTGTAGTCTTATAGGTGAGGGTCTATAGTACTGTAGTCTTATGGGTGAGGGTCTATACTACTGTAGTCTTAGGGGTGAGGGTCTATACTACTGTAGTCTTAGGGGTGAGGGTCTCTACTACTGTAGTCTTAGGGGTGAGGGTCTATAGTACTGTAGTCTTAGGGGTGAGGGTCTATAGTACTGTAGTCTTAGGGGTGAGGGTCTATAGTACTGTAGTCTTAGGGGTGAGGGTCTATACTACTGTAGTCTTAGGGGTGAGGGTCTATAGTACTGTAGTTTTAGGGGTGAGGGTCTATACTACTGTAGTCTTAGGGGTGAGGGTCTATAGTACTGTAGTCTTAGGGGTGAGGGTCTATAGTACTGTAGTCTATGGGGTGATGGTCTATACTACTGTAGTCTTAGGGGTGAGGGTCTATAGTACTGTAGTCTTAGGGGTGAGGGTCTCTACTACTGTAGTCTTAGGGGTGAGGGTCTCTACTACTGTAGTCTTAGGGGTGAGGGTCTATAGTACTGTAGTCTTAGGGGTGAGGGTCTCTACTACTGTAGTCTTATGGGTGAGGGTCTATACTACTGTAGTCTTAGGGGTGAGGGTCTATAGTACTGTAGTCTTAGGGGTGAGGGTCTATACTACTGTAGTCTTAGGGGTGAGGGTCTATACTACTGTAGTCTTATGGGTGAGGGTCTCTACTACTGTAGTCTTAGGGGTGAGGGTCTATACTACTGTAGTCTTAGGGGTGAGGGTCTATACTACTGTAGTCTTAGGGGTGAGGGTCTATAGTACTGTAGTCTTAGGGGTGAGGTTCTATAGTACTGTAGTCTTAGGGGTGAGGGTCTATACTAGTACTGTAGTCTTAGGGGTGAGGTCTATAGTACTGTAGTCTTGGGGGTGAGGGTCTCTACTGTAGTCTTAGGGGTGAGGGTCTATACTACTGTCGTCTTAGGGGTGAGGGTCTAGTACTGTAGTCTTAGGGTGAGGGTCTATACTACTGTAGTCTTAGGGTGAGGGTCTATAGTACTGTAGTCTTAGGGGTGAGGGTCTATACTACTGTAGTCTTAGGGTGAGGGTCTACTACTGTAGTCTTGGGGTGAGGGTCTATAGTACTGTAGTCTTAGGGTGAGGGTCTATACTACTGTAGTCTTAGGGGTGAGGTCTATAGTACTGTAGTCTTAGGGGTGAGGGTCTATAGTACTGTAGTCTTAGGGTGAGGGTCTATACTACTGTAGTCTTAGGGGTGAGGGTCTATAGTACTGTAGTCTTAGGGTGAGGGTCTATAGTACTGTAGTCTTAGGGGTGAGGTCTATAGTACTGTAGTCTTAGGGTGAGGGTCTACTACTGTAGTCTTAGGGTGAGGGTCTATAGTACTGTAGTCTTAGGGTGAGGGTCTATTACTGTAGTCTTAGGGGTGAGGGTCTATAGTACTGTAGTCTTAGGGTGAGGGTCTATAGTACTGTAGTCTTAGGGGTGAGGGTCTATACTACTGTAGTCTTGGGGTGAGGGTCTATAGTACTGTAGTCTTAGGGGTGAGGGTCTATACTACTGTAGTCTTAGGGTGAGGGTCTATACTGTAGTCTTAGGGTTGAGGGTCTATAGTACTGTAGTCTTAGGGGTGAGGTCTATACTGTAGTCTTATGGGTGAGGGTCTATACTACTGTAGTCTTATGGGTGAGGGTCTATAGTACTGTAGTCTTAGGGGTGAGGGTCTATAGTACTGTAGTCTTAGGGGTGAGGGTCTATACTACTGTAGTCTTATGGGTGAGGGTCTCTACTACTGTAGTCTTAGGGGTGAGGGTCTATAGTACTGTAGTCTTAGGGGTGAGGGTCTATACTACTGTAGTCTTAGGGGTGAGGGTCTATACTACTGTAGTCTTAGGGGTGAGGGTCTATAGTACTGTAGTCTTAGGGGTGAGGGTCTCTACTACTGTAGTCTTATGGGTGAGGGTCTATACTACTGTAGTCTTAGGGGTGAGGGTCTATACTACTGTAGTCTTAGGGGTGAGGGTCTATAGTACTGTAGTCTTAGGGGTGAGGGTCTCACTACTGTAGTCTTGGGGTGAGGGTATAGTACTGTAGTCTTAGGGGTGTGGGTCTATAGTACTGTAGTCTTAGGGTGAGGGTCTATAGTACTGTAGTATTAGGGGTGAGGGTCGATACTACTGTAGTCTTAGGGGTGAGGGTCTCAGTACTGTAGTCTTAGGGTGAGGGTCTATAGTACTGTAGTCTTAGCGGTGAGGGTCTATACTACTGTAGTCTTAGGGGTGAGGGTCTATACTACTGTAGTCTTATGGGTGAGGGTCTATACTACTGTAGTCTTAGGGGTGAGGGTCTATAGTACTGTAGTCTTATGGGTGAGGGTCTATACTACTGTAGTCTTAGGGGTGAGGGTCTATACTACTGTAGTCTTGGGGTGAGGGTCTATACTACTGTAGTCTTAGGGGTGAGGTCTATACTACTGTAGTCTTATGGGTGAGGGTCTATAGTACTGTAGTCTTAGGGGTGAGGGTCTATACTACTGTAGTCTTATGGGTGATGGTCTATAGTACTGTAGTCTTAGGGGTGAGGGTCTCTCCTCCTGTAGTCTTAGGGTTGAGGGTCTATAGTACTGTAGTCTTAGGGGTGAGGGTCTCTACTACTGTAGTCTTAGGGTGAGGTCTATAGTACTGTAGTCTTAGGGGTGAGGGTCCTACTACTGTAGTCTTAGGGGTGAGGGTCTATACTACTGTAGTCTTAGGGGTGAGGGTCTATAGTACTGTAGTCTTAGGGGTGAGGGTCTATAGTACTGTAGTCTTAGGGGTGAGGGTCTATACTACTGTAGTCTTAGGGGTGAGGGTCTATACTACTGTAGTCTTATGGGTGAGGGTCTATAGTACTGTAGTCTTAGGGGTGAGGGTCTATAGTACTGTAGTCTTAGGGGTGAGGGTCTATACTACTGTAGTCTTATGGGTGAGGGTCTATACTACTGTAGTCTTAGGGGTGAGGGTCTATAGTACTGTAGTCTTAGGGGTGAGGGTCTATACTACTGTAGTCTTAGGGGTGAGGGTCTATAGTACTGTAGTCTTAGGGGTGGGGTCTATACTACTGTAGTCTTAGGGGTGAGGGTCTATACTATTGTAGTCTTATGGGTGAGGGTCTATAGTACTGTAGTCTATGGGGTGAGGGTCTATACTACTGTAGTCTTAGGGGTGAGGGTCTATACTACTGTAGTCTTAGGGGTGAGGGTCTATACTACTGTAGTCTTAGGGGTGAGGGTCTATAGTACTGTAGTCTTAGGGGTGAGGGTCTATACTACTGTAGTCTTAGGGGTGAGGGTCTATAGTACTGTAGTCTTAGGGGTGAGGGTCTATACTACTGTAGTCTTAGGGTGAGGGTCTATAGTACTGTAGTCTTAGGGTGAGGGTCTATACTGTAGTCTTAGGGTGAGGGTCTATACTGTAGTCTTAGGGGTGAGGGTCTATAGTACTGTAGTTGTAGGGGTGAGGGTCTATACTACTGTAGTCTTAGGGGTGAGGGTCTATAGTACTGTAGTCTTAGGGGTGAGGGTCTATAGTACTGTAGCCTTAGGGGTGAGGGTCTCTACTGTAGTCTTAGGGTGAGGGTCTATACTGTAGTCTTAGGGTTGAGGGTCTATAGTACTGTAGTCTTAGGGGTGGGGTCTATACTACTGTAGTCTTAGGGGTGAGGGTCTATACTATTGTAGTCTTATGGGTGAGGGTCATACTACTGTAGTCTTAGGGGTGAGGGTCTATAGTACTGTAGTCTTAGGGGTGAGGGTCTATAGTACTGTAGTCTTAGGGGTGAGGGTCTCTACTACTGTAGTCTTAGGGGTGAGGGTCTACTACTGTAGTCTTGGGGTAGGTCTATTTTTGGCCGGGGGGTTTCTCTTTCAAAGAGGAAATTTTTTTGGGGACAAATCTTATCGGGTGGGCTCTTTTTTTAAACAAAAAATAGAAAAAAAGTTTTCTCCCCCCCGGAAACCCTTTTTTTTTCTGGTTCCATTTTGGGCCCTACTTGGGGGGTTCCTTTGGGGAAAGGGTTTTTTTCCCTTTTTTTGGTTAAAAACCCAATTATTAAAGGTGGGGGGCCTTTGTTTTTGGGTTTGGGTTTGTGGCTTTGTTAAAACCTAAAAAAAAATTTTTTCTGGTCCTTTGGTGGGCCCCCCCCGCCCGGGGAATTTTAATTTTTAAAAAAAAAAAAAATTTTGGGGTTAAATTTTAAATTTTAAAAAAAGGGTTTTTTAAATTTGTGGAAAAGGGGGAAAAAAACCCCGTTGGGTTTTTTGTGAAAAGGGTTTAAAATTTTTGGGGTTTTTTTTGGATTAAAACCTGTTGATAATTGATTTAAAACCTTCTTTTCTGTGTTTAAAGAAAACCCCTTGGAACCCCCCAGTAAATTTAAAAATCCCTGAAAAAAGAAATATTCATCCCCGTAAATTTGAGCCCCCAAATTCTTGTAAACCCCCCCTTAAAATTTCCCGAAATTCCAACCAAAAATAAATTTTGAAAAAAAAACCTTTGAAAAAAAACCCGATAAATTTTTTTAAGACCAAAATTTTATTTTTTAAGAAATTTCTTCAGGCCCCTTGAAATATTTTGGAAAACCCGATTTTCTCCTTGGCTTCCCGTTTTCAAATTTAAAAAACCCCCTCAAACAAATTTCCCTGAACTTTACCAATTAAATTTTCCCTTTAAGATCTCTACCCAAAAAACTTTCCTTTTAAATTTTCCCAAAGATCTACCATTTAAACTCCCTATTTTTTCCCCTCCTTAAGATCCTTACCTTTAAAACCCTTCATCTTGTTTTTAACCTTTTCTACAGAAAAAAAATCCCTTAAATTTAAAATTCCCCAAAACCCCAAAACCTTACGATTCTCCCTTTAAACCCTCCTTAAAACTTCCACTCAAAATTACCCCCTTTTTCCTTTTTAATTAATTAAATTTTCCTTTGATCTCTACCCATCTACTTCCCTTCCCTTTAAAATTTACTATTCCTTGTAAAACCCTAAACTTACCCCTTTTTTATTTCTTCATCCTGTAAACTCCTAGATCAATACTTCATCCTGTAACATCTCTACCCCTTTTTTTTAAAATCTTAAAAAATTTTCCCTTAAAGATTCCAAACTATTTCCCCGTAACGATCTCTACCGACTATTATCCTTTGTCTTTCCCCCCGAAAACTTATCCAAAAACCCCCTTTTCTCCAAAACCAAAATACTTCTCCCCCTTTACTTCAATACTTCCCAAAATCTTAAATTTTAACCTTAAATTTATTTTAAAATTTTCCCGTAACGATCTCCCCAATATTTATCCCTTCATCTTAACATTACCATTTTTAATCTTCTCCAAGAAAATTAATCTTCATCCTGTAACGATCTTAAAAATTTCATCCAAATTTAAATTTTCCCCCAAGTTTTAATTAAAACTTATCCTTAATTTCCCACCATATAAATTACCTTAACGTTTAAAAAACTTCTCCCTCAAAATACTTCATCCTGTAACGACTCTACACGATCAATACTTATCCCTTAACGATCTTAAGATCTACTTACCCGTAAAAAACTTACTTTATCTTTCTCAAAGTAAGTTTACCAAATTTAAAACAAAACTTATTGTAAGTCTCACTACGTAATCTTAGGGGAAAAAACCTCCAGTTTTAAATTTTTTGTAAAATCTTAAGGGTCTACTTAGTAAACCCTTTCAGAAAACTTCTCCCGTAAGTCTTAAGTAATCTTCTCCCGTAAGTCTTTGAAAATTTTTTTTTTTACCGATCTTATTCAAATTTTTTTAGTAAATTCCCTGATTTAAATTTACTGTACGTTCTTGTTTTTTCATCCCGTAAATCTTAAGATAATACTTATCCTGTATCTCATTTTTTCTTTAAATTTTATTCTTTAAAAACAAATTTTTTTGTAAATTTTTCTTTCCTTTAGGGAAGTTTTCGGGTATTTTCCCCTTTTTGGGGGGCTTTCTTACTTGGGGGGGGGTCTTATCTGTATTTTGGGGGGATATTTTTGGGGGGTTTTAGCTTTTTTTGGGGGGGGAAATTTACGGGGAAAACTGTTTTGGGGGGGGTTTTACCTTTTTTTAGGGGGGGGTTTTTTTTTTGGGGGGAAAATTTCTTACTTGGGGGGTCCCTTTTAATTACTTATGGGGAAAATCTTAGGGGGATTTCTGGTTTTTTTGGGGGGGGGTAAATGTTTTATTTTTGGTTTTTTTAATTTACTTTTCTGTAAGTTTAAGGGAAATTTTTTGGGGAGGGGCTAAATTTTTATATTTTTTTCCCGGGGGGGGAAACTTATCTTGGGGGTTTTTTGGTTTTTGGGGTATTTTCTGAGTTTAAGGGGGGGAAATTTTTATCTATTTATCTTTTTGGGGGGGGGGTTTTTTACTTAGGGTAATATTTTTCTTGGGGGGAGGTCTCTACTAGTTTTTTTTCCCCCAGTTTAGGGGGGGGTTCTTCTGTTTTGGGGGGTTTTTAAGTTTTTTTTTTTGGTTTTTGGGGGGGGTCTTAAAAACTGGTCTTTGGGGTTTTTTTTTTTAATTTTTTTCTTTAAATTTTAAAATTTAGGGGGGTTTTTTTTCTTTGGGGTCATATTTTTTGGGGGGCTTTCTTTTTTATGGGGTTTGCTTATTTAGGGGGGGGGGTTCCCCTTTTTTTATTGGGTTTTCTGTATTTGGGGGGGGGGTTTTCCCCCTTTTTTTATTTTAAATTAAGGTTTTAAACTTATTGGTTTTTGGGGGGGTTTTAACTACGGGGATTTTTGGGGGGTCTTTTTTTAGGGGTGGGTCTTTTTATCTTTGGGGGGGGCTTTTTATACTGTAGTCTTAGGGTGAGGGTCTAATTACTGTAGTCTTGGGGTGAGGGTCTATATACTGTAGTCTTTTGGGTGAGGGTCTAACTACTTGGGTTTGGGTGGGGTCTAAATTTTTTTGGGTGAGGGTCTATATACTGTGTCTTAGGGTGAGGGTCTTATACTGTAGTCTTGGGGGGGGTTTTATATACTGTAGTCTTAGGGTGAGGGTCTTACCTGTAGTTTGGGTGAGGGTCTATAGTACTGTAGTCTTAGGGGGGAGGGTCTTAAATACTGTAGTCTTAGGGTGAGGGTCTATAGTACTGTAGTTTAGGGGGGAGGGTTCCCAATTTTTTTGGGGAGGGTCTATATACTGTAGTCTTAGGGGGGAGGTTTTTTTTTTGGGGAGGGTTTATACTGTAGTCTTAGGGGGAGGGCTTACTACTGTAGTCTTAGGGGTGAGGGTCTATAGTACTGTAGTCTTGGGGAGGGGCTATATACTGTAGTCTTGGGGGGTCTATATACTGTAGTCTTAGGGGGAGGGTCTTTTTTTCCCCGGGGGGGGGGGGAGTTTTCCCGGGGGGGGGGGGAAGTTTTCCTTGGGGGGGTTTACTAGGGGGGTTTATTAGGTTTTGGGGGAATTTTTAGTTTTGGGGGGGTCTTATACTGTAGTTTAGGGGGGTTTTTGGGGGGTTTTAATACTGTAGTCTTAGGGTGAGGGTCTTTTAGTACTTAGGGTGGGGTTTATACTGTAGTCTTTGGGGTTTAAGTTTTTAGGGGTTTATTTTGGGGATTTTCTTTTTGGGTGAGGGTCTATATACTTGGGTTTAGGGGGGAGGGTTTTTACTTGGGTTTTGGGGTTTTTTTTTGGGGGGGGGGTTTTTTTTTATTTGGGGGGGGGTTTTTTTAGTTTGGGTTTATATTGTTTTGGGGGGAGGGTCTTATACTGTAGTCTTAGGGGGGAGGGTCTATACTGTAGTCTTAGGGGGGAGGGTTTAACTGTAGTCTTAGGGGTGAGGGTCTATATACTGTTTTGGGGGGGTTAATTTTTTTGGGGTGAGGGTCTTACTATGTAGTCTTAGGGTGAGGGTCTATATACTGTAGTCTTAGGGGTGAGGGATACTGTAGTCTTAGGGGGGAGGGTCTATATAGTAGTCTTAGGGGTGAGGGTCTTACTACTGTAGTCTTAGGGGTGAGGGGTTTGTATTAGTTTTGGGGTAGGGTTTTCTTTGGGCTTAGGGTGAGGGTCTTATACTGTAGTTTAGGGGGGAGGGCTTAATTTTTTGGGGGGGGTCTAAATTTTTTTAGGGTGGGGTCTTTTACTGTAGTCTTAGGGGTGGGGTCTAACTCTGTAGTCTTAGGGTGAGGGTCTATATTGTTTTGGGTGAGGGTCTTATATGTAGTCTTAGGGGGGAGGGTTCTAACTTTCTTAGGGTGAGGGTCTTTTACTGTAGTCTTAGGGTGAGGGGCTTATACTGTAGTCTTAGGGGGGAGGGTCTATAGTACTGTATCTTGGGGTGAGGGGTTTTACTGTAGTCTTAGGGTGAGGGTCTTAGTACTGTAGTCTTAGGGGTGAGGGTCTAATTTCTGTAGTCTTAGGGGTGAGGGTCTTATACTGTAGTCTTAGGGTGAGGGTCTATATACTGTAGTTTGGGGGAGGGTTTTATGTGTCTTGGGGAGGGTCTTACTGTAGTCTTAGGGTGAGGGTCTTATACTGTAGTCTTAGGGGTGAGGGGCTAATTTGGTTTTTTTAAATTTTTTTAAATTTAGTTTTTGGGGGGGGGGTTAGGGTTTTTTTGGGGTGAGGGTCTATACTGTAGTCTTTGAGGGTCTTATACTGTAGTTTAGGGTGAGGGGCTTTTTAGTTTTTGGGTTCTTATTTGGGTTTTTGGGGGAGGGGGGCCCCAGGGGGTTCTTATCTTATTTGGGGTTTGTTTTTTAGGGTTTGGGGTTTTTTTTTTTAGGGTTTAAAGGGGTTTTAGGGGGTTTTTTTTTTCTTGGGGGGTAGGGTTTTTTAGTCTTAGGGGTGAGGGTCTATAATTTTAGTCTTAGGGTGAGGGTCTTATACTGTAGTCTTTGGGGGGGAATTGTATTAGTTTGGGGTAGGGGCCCCCTTTGTTTGGGTTCTTATCTTAGGGGGGGGGTTTTACTGTAGTCTTAGGGTGAGGGTCTATATACTGTTTTGGGTGAGGGTCTTACTACTGTAGTCTTAGGGTAGGGTCTTTTAGTACTTGGGGAGGGGCTTAGGGGGGTGAGGGTCTATATTGTTTTTGGGGGGGTTTTTACTGTAGTTTAGGGGGAGGGTCCCCTGTAGTCTTAGGGGGGGGTTTTATATTTTGGGGCAATTTTTTTGGGGGGGGTTTTTTATTTTTGGGGGGGGGTTTTTTGTATTTTTGGGGGGGGTTTTTTTTCTTAGGGGGGGGGGGGCCCCTTTTTTGGGGTGAGGGTCTATAACTTACTTGGGGGAGGGGCTTAGTGAGGGTATTATTTTCTTGGGTAGGGTTAAGTACTTTTTTTTGGGGTTTTTCTTGGGTTTTGGGGGTTTTTTGTATTTGGGGGGGGGGGTTTTCCCCTTTTTTTTGGGGTTTTTTGGGGTTTTGGGGGGGGGGGTTTTTTTTTTTGGGGGGGAAAACTTAGGGGGTGAGGGTCTTTAGTAGCTTTGGGTTTTACTGTAGTCTTAGGGTGAGGGTTATACTGTAGTCTTGGGGGGGTTAAGTCTTAGTTGGGTAGGGGCTTTTGGTTTAGGGGTTTATATTGTAGTCTTGGGTGAGGGTCTAACTGTAGTCTTAGGGTGAGGGGGGTTTTATTTTTTGGGGGGGGCTATATACTGTAGTTTGGGGGGAGGGTCTATATACTGTAGTCTTAGGGGTGAGGGTCTATATACTGTAGTCTTAGGGGGGAGGGGCTATTAGTTCTTAGGGGTGAGGCTATATACTGTAGTCTTAGGGGTGAGGGTCTTATACTGTAGTCTTAGGGTGAGGGTCTATATACTGTAGTCTTAGGGTGAGGGTCTTTACTGTAGTCTTTTGGGTGGGGAAAAATTTTTTAGGGGTAGGGTTTCTTATTTGGGGGGGTAGGGGCTTATCTTGGTTTTTTGGGGGGGCCCCAAACTTGGTTTTTGGGGGAGGGTTTTTATTAGTTTGGGGGGGTTTTTTATTAGTTTGGGTTTTTAAATGTAGTCTTAGGGTGAGGGTCTTATACTGTAGTCTTAGGGGGGAGGGGCTTACTGTAGTCTTAGGGTGAGGGTCTTAATACTGTAGTTTAGGGGGGGGTTTTTTGTAGTCTTAGGGGTGAGGGTCTATATACTGTAGTCTTAGGGTGAGGGTCTATACTATTTTTGGGGGGGGTTTTTTTTAATTTTAAATGTACTTGGGTGGGGTTTTTCTTAGTCTTAGGGGGGAGGGTCTATAAGTACTTTGGGGGAGGGGCTTGGGGTATTATTTGGTTAGGGTACTTATTGGTTTGGGGTAGGGGGGGTTTTAAACTTATTTGGGGGTAGGGGGGCCCGGAGGGGGAAATTTTTTAGTTTGGGGTTCTAAACTTAGTTTTTGGGGGAGGGCTTTAGGTTTGGGGGGGTTTTTTTCTAGTTTTTACTTATATGGTTTTGGGGGAGGGGCTTTAAAAGGGCTTAGGGTGAGGGTCTACTACTGTAGTTTTGGGGGGGTTTAAATTGTGTTTTGGGGTTTATCTGTAGTCTTAGGGGGGGTCAGTACTGTAGTCTTAGGGGGGGGGAAAAGGGGGGGGGCTATATACTGAGTCTTAGGGGGGGGGTCTTTTAGATTTGGGTGAGGGTTATTTTTTATGGGGTTTTTTTATTTGGGTAGGGTTTTGTCTTATTTGGGGGGGGTCTTTAAAAGGGGGGGGGGGTCTATATATGTAGTCTTAGGGGTGAGGGTCTAATTTTGTACTTGGGGGAGGGTTCTTAGGGGGAGGGTCTTTAAAATGTAGTCTTAGGGTGAGGGTCTTACTTGTTTTGGGGGGGTCTAAACTGTTTTGGGTGAGGGTCTATTTGTTTTAGGGGGGGGGTCTTAAACTTAGTCTTAGGGGGGAGGGTCTTTTGTTTTAGGGTTTCTAGTAGTCTTAGGGTGAGGGTCTATATACTGTAGTCTTAGGGGTGGGGGCTTCTCTGTAGTCTTAGGGGTGAGGGGCTTAGTACTGTAGTTTGGGTGAGGGTCTTACTACTGTATTTGGGGGGGGTTTTTTAGTTTTGGGGTGAGGGTCTATATCTGTAGTCTTAGGGGTGAGGGTCTTATCTGTAGTCTTAGGGGGGGGGTTTTTTTTTGGGGGGGGGGGGGCCTTTCTGTAGTCTTGGGTGAGGGTCTTTACTGTAGTCTTAGGGGGGGTTTTTGGGGTTTTTATGGGGTTTTCTTAAGGGGGAGGGTCTTATACTGTAGTCTTAGGGGTGAGGTCTTATACTGTAGTCTTAGGGTGGGTTTACTTTTTTAGGGGGGAGGGTCTATACTACTGTAGTCTTTTTGGGGTTTTTTAAGGGTTTATACTGTAGTCTTAGGGTGAGGGTCTTTTACTGTAGTCTTAGGGGGGAGGGTCTTTTACTGTAGCTTGGGTGAGGGTCTTTTCTGTAGTCTTGGGGGGAGGGTCTTAGTCTTAGTTTTTGGGTTCTATACTTGTCTTAGGGTGAGGGTCTATAGTACTGTAGTCTTAGGGGGGAGGGCTTAATACTGTAGCTTAGGGTGAGGGTTTTTTGTTTTGGGTGAGGGTCTAAGTACTGTAGTCTTAGGGGTAGGGGCTTTTTATTTTGGGGGGGGTTTTATACTACTTAGTCTTAGGGGGAGGGTCTTATACTGTAGTCTTAGGGTGAGGGTCTATATACTGTAGTCTTGGGTGAGGGTCTATTTTATTTAGGGTAGGGAGTTTTCCTTTTAGGGTTTGTAGTTTTTTAAGGGGATTTAGGGGGGGGTTTCTATGTAGTCTTAGGGTGAGGGTTTATAGTAGTTTTGGGTGAGGGGCTTATACTGTAGTCTTAGGGGTGAGGGTTTTTTATTTTTAAAGGGTGAGGGCTAATTTCTGTAGTCTTGGGGGGGGGGGTCTTTAAATGTAGTCTTAGGGGTGAGGGTCTAATTTTTTGGGGGGTTTTTTATGGGGGAGGGGCTTAAGTGAGGGGTATTTTGTACTGTAGTCTTAGGGGTGAGGGTCTATATACTGTAGTCTTAGGGTGAGGGTCTATATACTGTAGTCTTAGGGTGAGGGTCTTTGTACTGTAGTCTTAGGGTGAGGGTCTTTAATTTTTTAGGGTAGGGTTAAGCTTACTTAGGGGGGGGCTTTACGTATCTTAGGGTGAGGGTCTTTATTTTCTTTGGGGGGGTTTTTGGTTTGGGGGGGTCTTTGCTGTAGTCTTGGGGTAGGGTCTTCTCTGTAGTCTTAGGGGTGAGGGTCTATACTTTTCTTTGGGGTTTTCTTTTTTGGGTGAGGGTCTTTTACTGTAGTCTTTGGGTGAGGGGTTTTTCTGTAGTCTTAGGGTGAGGGTCTATATCTGTAGTCTTAGGGGGGAGGGTCTTATACTGTAGTCTTAAGGGGGGGGATCTTATCTTAGGGTAGGGTTTTTTAGTTTTTGGGGATCTTAGTCTTAGTTTGGGGTAGGGCTTACTTAGGGGGAGGGTCTTTGTACTGTTTTGGGGGGGGGTCTTATACTGTAGTCTTAGGGGGGAGGGTCTTTTACTGGCTTGGGGGAGGGTCTATAACCCGTAGTCTTAGGGGGGAGGGTTTTACTGTAGTCTTAGGGTGAGGGTCTTATACTGTAGTCTTATGGGTGAGGGTCTTTTACTGTAGTCTTAGGGTGAGGGTCTTTACTGTAGTCTTAGGGTGGGGTTTATACGTAGTCTTAGGGTGAGGGTCTTTTTTAGTCTTTTGGGGGGGTTTTAATTTCTGTAGTCTTGGGTGGGGTTAACTGTAGCTTAGGGGGGAGGGTCTTAATACTGTATCTTAGGGGGGAGGGTCTTATACTGTATCTTAGGGTGAGGGTCTTATACTGTAGTCTTAGGGGTAGGGTCTTATTGAGTCTTAGGGGGGGGGCTTATCTTAGTTTTGGGGGGAATACTGTAGTCTTGGGTGAGGGTCTTTCTACTTAGTTTTGGGGGGATCTTATCTTATTTGGGGGGAGGGTCTATTACTGTAGTCTTAGGGGGGAGGGCCCATACTGTAGTTGGGGGGGGGTCTATAGTACTGTAGTCTTAGGGGGGAGGGCTATATACTGTAGTCTTAGGGGGGAGGGTCCCTTTTCTGGTTTTAGGGTGAGGGTCTATATACTGTAGTCTTAGGGGTGAGGGTTTATACTTGGGGTTTTTTAGGGGGGAGGGGCTTACTACTGTAGTCTTAGGGTGGGGTCTTATATTTGGGGGGGAGGGTCTATATACTGTAGTCTTAGGGTGAGGGTCTTACTACTGTAGTCTTAGGGTGAGGGTCTAATTTCTGTGTCTTGGGGGGAGGGGGTCTTTAAGGGTTTTCTTGTAGTCTTAGGGGGGGGTTTTATACTTAGTTTGGGGGGGGTCTTTTATGGTTCTTAGGGGGGGTTATAGTAGTCTTAGGGGAGGGTCTATATACTGTAGTCTTAGGGGGGAGGGTCTATACTGTAGTCTTAGGGTGGGGTCTTATACTGTAGTCTTGGGGTGAGGGTCTATAGTACTGGTTTTGGGGTGAGGGTCTATACTACTGTAGTCTTAGGGTGGGGAATTTTTTAGGGGGGGAGGGTTTTTTTGGGAGGGTTCTTTCTACTGTAGTCTTAGGGTAGGGTCTATTAACTGTAGTCTTGGGGTGAGGGTTTTACTTAGTTTGGGTGAGGGTCTATATACTGTAGTCTTAGGGGGGTTTCTACTGTAGTCTTTGGGGGGGATTTTGTATTTTTGGGGGGGAGGGTCTATATACTGTAGTCTTAGGGTGAGGGTTATATACTGTAGTCTTAGGGGGAGGGTCTTAATTTAGTCTTAGGGTGAGGGTCTATAACTTTTCTTGGGGGGGGGGTCTTTTTAAGGGGGGAGGGTCTTACTTTTAGTCTTTGGGTGAGGGTCTATATACTTTTTAGGGTAGGGTTTTTTTTTAGGTTTGGGGGGGGCTTATACTTGGTTTTGGGGGGGTCTTTCTTGTAGTCTTAGGGTGAGGGCTATATTTAGTCTTAGGGGTGAGGGTTTTACTTTTCTTGGGGGGAGGGTTTTTTTATTGGGTGAGGGTCTATATTTGGGGGGTAGGGGGCTTATCTTAGTTTTGGGTTCTTAAGGAGGGGGGGTTTCTGTAGTCTTAGGGTGAGGGCTTAGTACTGTAAGGGGGGGGCTTTAAGGGGGTGAGGGTCTATATACTGTAGTCTTTGGGGTCTATTAAATGTAGTCTTGGGGTGAGGGTCTTAAATTTTCTTTTTTTTTAAATCTTAGGGTGAGGGGCTATAGTACTTGGTTTTAAATTTTAACTTAGTCTTGGGGGGGTTTTATCTTATCTTATTTGGGGAGGGTCTATAGTACTGTAGTCTTAGGGGGGAGGGTCTTAATACTGTAGTCTTGGGGGGGTCTTTTAGGTTTTTTGGGGGGGGTTTATCTTGTAGTCTTTTATTTTACTACTTGTTCTTAGGGTGAGGGTCTTTTAGACTTGGGGGGGAGGGCTTTAGGGGGTGAGGGTCTAATACTGTAGTCTTTTGGGTATCCTTGTTTTGGGTGAGGGGTTTTTAATTTAAATTTTTCTGTAGTCTTAGGGTGAGGGTCTATACCTGTTTTGGGGGGGTCTTATATGTAGTCTTGGGGGGAGGGTCTATATATTGGGGGCTTAGGGGAGGGGCTTTTGGGGAGTTTTTGGGGGGTTTTTGGGGGTTATCTTAGGGGTGAGGGCTTAACTGTAGTCTTAGGGTGGGGTCTATTTAGTTTAAATGGTTCTTAAGGGGGGGCTTTTTGTAGTCTTGGGGGGAAGGGGGGTTTTTTGGGGGGAATTCTTATTTTGGGTTTATTGTTTTAGGGGGGTTTTAAAGGGGGGATCTTGGGGAGGGTCTTAAAGGGGGGGGGGGCTTAATTTTATCTTAGGGGTGGGGTCTTTTACTGTAGTCTTGGGTGAGGGTTAAGAAGTCTTTGGGGTATCTTTCTTTTTTAGGGGGGGTTAAAAGGGTCTTAGGGGTTTATTTAGGGGGGGGTTTTTTTGGGGTTTTAGGTTTTTTTAGGGTCTATAGTTTTATTTTAGTTTAGGGGGGGAATATACTGTAGTCTTAGGGGGGGGTCTTATTAAGGGTTCTACTTTAGTCTTAGGGTGAGGGTCTTAAATACTGAGTCTTAGGGGTGAGGGTTTCCTACGTAGTCGGGGTACTTTCTTTAGTCTTAGGGTGAGGGTTTTTTATTTGGGTATCCTTTTAAGGGGGGGAGGGGCTATAAAGGGTCTTTGGGGTTCTAATTTTTGTAGTCTTATGGGGGGGCTTTAACCTTTGGGTTTTCTTTTTGGGTGAGGGTTTATACTGTAGTCTTAGGGGGGGTTTTTACTTTTTTTTAGGGTTTTATTGGTTTGGGGGGGTCTTAGTTTTTGGGGGGAGGGTCTTATACTGTAGTTTGGGGGGGTTTAAAGGTTTAACTTACTTAGGGGTGGGGTTAATTTCTGTAGTCTTGGGGGGGTCTTTTAGTTTGGGGGGTTTTAAATTTTTTAGGGGTGAGGGTCTTTCTACCTTTTGGGGGTTTAGGGTTTTTTGGGGGGGTTTAAACTGTATTTGGGTGAGGGTTCCCATATTGTTTTGGGGGGTTTTCTTTGGGGGGGTTATTTTTTATCTTTTTTGGGGGGAGGGTCTATATACGTAGTCTTAGGGTGAGGCTAACGGCTAACACTTCGATGTCTGGGCAACAAATGGTCTCTTTCACAGTCACATGCCCTGGGTTGCACCACCTGACGTTGACATAAAGTGCAAGCCCCGCCCCTTTCCGTTTGCCACTTAGCTTCGGGTCTCTGTCCGCTCTCCCGGCAGTGGAGCCGGTCGCTCCACGTTGAGGGGATGTTGCTGGTGAGCCAGGTTTCCGTGACAGGAAGCTGCTCTCTGCTTCCTGTTCATCTCCAGGCTGCCAGCTCCTCCGTCTTGTTGCCAACGACTTTACATCCCCATCGCCAACGAAGGAATAGCTGGTTTAAAGCTCCACCTGCAGGCGCCTCCACCAACGCCCCAGCTTCCCCGGGAGCGTCTCACCGGCTCCTCCGGTATGGGCTCAACTTTGCCGGCATGATTTGTTGTCCGCAGTGCGAACAGCTGATCCCTCGTGTAAACAAAGTCCTGACTGCCCTGTCGTAAGTGTATCCATAGGATATAAAGATGTCGACACAGTGCCTATGAAAAGCAACGTGTAGACAAGGACAAACAAACTTAAAAAAGCTAAAAAGACTCGAGACAACGGAGCTACGTGGAAAGGCTGCCACTCACGTCGGCGCCATTTTACTTTATGTGAGTTTGAGTAAGAGAAGAAAATGTGTCTTTATTTTGAAAAGACAGCTTCATTAGATATAAACTCCTTGAGTAAGAGAGAGAAGCTTGCTTTTATTTTGAAAATACATCTTCCTTGTAGAATATGTAAACAGTTTGACGAGCGGTCCTCCCTAACTCTAACCTTCCTTATAATTCATATCAACTGTTAAAGGAAATCTGTTTCAACTATTTCAAAATAAAACTGATTCAATTCATTAAATTATTTAAAATCAAAACTCAATTATTAATTGATGGATTAGTTTTTCTTCTACTTTATATGCTAAATGATCTTAATTGTTTTGATATGTAAATATTCTCAAAGTTACTCATACTTTATATCATGGAGTTTATTTTGCCTCTGGTGTTGAATCAGCGTCTGTCGTTAATTCTAAACAATAATAACAACAACTTTAATGACTAATAATAATAACTTCAGTTATTAACAACCATAGCTTAAATCAATAATAATAATTACTTTAATTAGTAATAATAATAAGAAATAGAAGAACACAAATAAACAAGCTAATTGAAATATGTGTAATGTTTGTAAACATCTTGTTGGCTGTTTGTTTCCTTCCAGATGAGGATGACTCCAAGAGTCAGGATAGAGTTGAGGGTGAGATGACCTTTGACCTTTAACTCCACATAAACCTGCATAAACACCACAAACATTGAAATGAATTAATATTAATTTTATTAATATTATCTTAACGATACATTCCTTTCCGACCTAAACCCCCCTGACCCTTCTGGACCCTGTAAACCCTTAGACCCCCTGACCCTTCTGGACCCTGTAAACCCTTAGACCCCCTGACCCTTCTGGACCCTGTAAACCCTTAGACCCCCTGACCCTTCTGGACCCTTCAAACCCTTAGACCCCCTGACCCTTCTGGACCCTGTAAACCCTTAGACCCCCTGACCCAGGAGTTGCTTTGAAATAAACTTCTTTTATCTGATGGAAATACAAGTTGTATTCACCTGTCCTCTTCCTCTTCCTCCTCCTCTTCGTTCTTCCCCTCTTCCTCCTCCTCCTCCACCTCCTCCTCATCTTCTTCCTCCTCATGCAGGAGTTGTTGGCGTGAGGCCAACCACCACTCTGGCTGCAGTGGCAGCCGGCGGTTCAGGTGCGTGAACCCTGATCAGGTTTAGCTGGTTCCTTTGATCTCAGACCAGATGAACCGGATTCCAACAGATCCTGAAGTTCCTCCAGCAACCTGCAGGTCTCATGTTGACCCTGCAGGTCTCATGTTGATCCTGCAGGTCTCAGGTTGACCCTGCAGGTCTCATGTTGACCCTGCAGGTCTCATGTTGATCCTGCAGGTCTCATGTTGATCCTGCAGGTCTCATGTTGATCCTGCAGGTCTCATGTTGACCCTGCAGGTCTCAGGTTGACCCTGCAGGTCTCATGTTGATCCTGCAGGTCTCATGTTGACCCTGCAGGTCTCATGTTGATCCTGCAGGTCTCATGTTGATCCTGCAGGTCTCATGTTGACCCTGCAGGTCTCATGTTGATCCTGCAGGTCTCAGGTTGACCCTGCAGGTCTCATGTTGACCCTGCAGGTCTCATGTTGATCCTGCAGGTCTCATGTTGACCCTGCAGGTCTCATGTTGATCCTGCAGGTCTCAGGTTGACCCTGCAGGTCTCATGTTGACGCTGTAGGTCTCATGTTGACCCTGCAGGTCTCATGTTGACCCTGCAGGTCTCAGGTTGATCCTGCAGGTCTCATGTTGACCCTGCAGGTCTCAGGTTGATCCTGCAGGTCTCATGTTGACCCTGCAGGTCTCAGGTTGATCCTGCAGGTCTCATGTTGACCCTGCAGGTCTCATGTTGACCCTGCAGGTCTCATGTTGATCCTGCAGGTCTCATGTTGACCCTGCAGGTCTCATGTTGATCCTGCAGGTCTCAGGTTGACCCTGCAGGTCTCATGTTGACCCTGCAGGTCTCAGGTTGATCCTGCAGGTCTCATGTTGATCCTGCAGGTCTCATGTTGACCCTGCAGGTCTCATGTTGATCCTGCAGGTCTCAGGTTGACCCTGCAGGTCTCATGTTGACCCTGCAGGTCTCATGTTGATCCTGCAGGTCTCATGTTGACCCTGCAGGTCTCATGTTGATCCTGCAGGTCTCATGTTGACCCTGCAGGTCTCAGGTTGATCCTGCAGGTCTCATGTTGACCCTGCAGGTCTCATGTTGATCCTGCAGGTCTCATGTTGATCCTGCAGGTCTCATGTTGACCCTGCAGGTCTCATGTTGATCCTGCAGGTCTCATGTTGACCCTGCAGGTCTCATGTTGACCCTGCAGGTCTCATGTTGACCCTGCAGGTCTCATGTTGATCCTGCAGGTCTCATGTTGACCCTGCAGGTCTCATGTTGATCCTGCAGGTCTCAGGTTGATCCTGCAGGTCTCATGTTGAGCCTGCAGGTCTCATGTTGATCCTGCAGGTCTCATGTTGACCCTGCAGGTCTCAGGTTGATCCTGCAGGTCTCATGTTGACCCTGCAGGTCTCATGTTGACCCTGCAGGTCTCAGGTTGACCCTGCAGGTCTCATGTTGACCCTGCAGGTCTCATGTTGATCCTGCAGGTCTGATGTTGACCCTGCAGGTCTCATGTTGACCCTGCAGGTCTCATGTTGATCCTGCAGGTCTCATGTTGATCCTGCAGGTCTCAGGTTGACCCTGCAGGTCTCATGTTGACCCTGCAGGTCTCATGTTGATCCTGCAGGTCTCATGTTGACCCTGCAGGTCTCATGTTGATCCTGCAGGTCTCATGTTGATCCTGCAGGTCTCATGTTGATCCTGCAGGTCTCATGTTGACCCTGCAGGTCTCATGTTGACCCTGCAGGTCTCAGGTTGACCCTGCAGGTCTCATGTTGACCCTGCAGGTCTCATGTTGATCCTGCAGGTCTGATGTTGACCCTGCAGGTCTCATGTTGACCCTGCAGGTCTCATGTTGATCCTGCAGGTCTCATGTTGACCCTGCAGGTCTCATGTTGACCCTGCAGGTCTCATGTTGATCCTGCAGGTCTCATGTTGACCCTGCAGGTCTCATGTTGATCCTGCAGGTCTCATGTTGACCCTGCAGGTCTCATGTTGATCCTGCAGGTCTCATGTTGATCCTGCAGGTCTCATGTTGACCCTGCAGGTCTCATGTTGATCCTGCAGGTCTCATGTTGACCCTGCAGGTCTCATGTTGACCCTGCAGGTCTCATGTTGATCCTGCAGGTCTCATGTTGACCCTGCAGGTCTCATGTTGATCCTGCAGGTCTCAGGTTGATCCTGCAGGTCTCATGTTGACCCTGCAGGTCTCATGTTGATCCTGCAGGTCTCATGTTGACCCTGCAGGTCTCAGGTTGATCCTGCAGGTCTCATGTTGACCCTGCAGGTCTCATGTTGACCCTGCAGGTCTCAGGTTGACCCTGCAGGTCTCATGTTGACCCTGCAGGTCTCATGTTGATCCTGCAGGTCTCATGTTGACCCTGCAGGTCTCATGTTGACCCTGCAGGTCTCATGTTGATCCTGCAGGTCTCATGTTGATCCTGCAGGTCTCATGTTGACCCTGCAGGTCTCATGTTGACCCTGCAGGTCTCATGTTGACCCTGCAGGTCTCATGTTGATCCTGCAGGTCTGATGTTGACCCTGCAGGTCTCATGTTGATCCTGCAGGTCTCAGGTTGACCCTGCAGGTCTCATGTTGATCCTGCAGGTCTCATGTTGACCCTGCAGGTCTCAGGTTGACCCTGCAGGTCTCAGGTTGACCCTGCAGGTCTCAGGTTAATCCTGCAGGTCTCAGGTTGATCCTGCAGGTCTCATGTTGACCCTGCAGGTCTCATGTTGACCCTGCAGGTCTCATGTTGACCCTGCAGGTCTCATGTTGATCCTGCAGGTCTCATGTTGACCCTGCAGGTCTCAGGTTGACCCTGCAGGTCTCATGTTGATCCTGCAGGTCTCATGTTGACCCTGCAGGTCTCATGTTGATCCTGCAGGTCTCATGTTGACCCTGCAGGTCTCATGTTGACCCTGCAGGTCTCATGTTGATCCTGCAGGTCTCATGTTGATCCTGCAGGTCTCAGGTTGATCCTGCAGGTCTCATGTTGACCCTGCAGGTCTCAGGTTGATCCTGCAGGTCTCAGGTTGACCCTGCAGGTCTCATGTTGACCCTGCAGGTCTCAGGTTGACCCTGCAGGTCTCAGGTTGACCCTGCAGGTCTCAGGTTGACCCTGCAGGTCTCATGTTGACCCTGCAGGTCTCAGGTTGATCCTGCAGGTCTCAGGTTGACCCTGCAGGTCTCATGTTGACCCTGCAGGTCTCAGGTTGATCCTGCAGGTCTCATGTTGATCCTGCAGGTCTCAGGTTGATCCTGCAGGTCTCATGTTGACCCTGCAGGTCTCATGTTGATCCTGCAGGTCTCATGTTGACCCTGCAGGTCTCATGTTGATCCTGCAGATCTCATGTTGACCCTGCAGGTCTCATGTTGATCCTGCAGGTCTCATGTTGACCCTGCAGGTCTCATGTTGATCCTGCAGGTCTCATGTTGACCCTGCAGGTCTCATGTTGATCCTGCAGGTCTCAGGTTGACCCTGCAGGTCTCATGTTGACCCTGCAGGTCTCATGTTGACCCTGCAGGTCTCATGTTGATCCTGCAGGTCTCATGTTGATCCTGCAGGTCTGATGTTGACCCTGCAGGTCTCATGTTGATCCTGCAGGTCTCAGGTTGACCCTGCAGGTCTCATGTTGATCCTGCAGGTCTCAGGTTGACCCTGCAGGTCTCATGTTGATCCTGCAGGTCTCAGGTTGATCCTGCAGGTCTCAGGTTGACCCTGCAGGTCTCAGGTTGACCCTGCAGGTCTCATGTTGATCCTGCAGGTCTCAGGTTAATCCTGCAGGTCTCAGGTTGATCCTGCAGGTCTCATGTTGATCCTGCAGGTCTCAGGTTGACCCTGCAGGTCTCAGGTTGACCCTGCAGGTCTCATGTTGACCCTGCAGGTCTCATGTTGATCCTGCAGGTCTCATATTGACCCTGCAGGTCTCAGGTTGACCCTGCAGGTCTCATGTTGACCCTGCAGGTCTCATGTTGATCCTGCAGGTCTCATGTTGATCCTGCAGGTCTCATGTTGACCCTGCAGGTCTCAGGTTGATCCTGCAGGTCTCAGGTTGACCCTGCAGGTCTCATGTTGATCCTGCAGGTCTCAGGTTGACCCTGCAGGTCTCAGGTTGACCCTGCAGGTCTCATGTTGATCCTGCAGGTCTCAGGTTGACCCTGCAGGTCTCATGTTGATCCTGCAGGTCTCAGGTTGACCCTGCAGGTCTCAGGTTGACCCTGCAGGTCTCATGTTGACCCTGCAGGTCTCAGGTTGATCCTGCAGGTCTCATGTTGATCCTGCAGGTCTCAGGTTGACCCTGCAGGTCTCATGTTGATCCTGCAGGTCTCATGTTGACCCTGCAGGTCTCATGTTGATCCTGCAGGTCTCATGTTGACCCTGCAGGTCTCATGTTGACCCTGCAGGTCTCATGTTGACCCTGCAGGTCTCATGTTGATCCTGCAGGTCTCATGTTGACCCTGCAGGTCTCATGTTGATCCTGCAGGTCTCATGTTGACCCTGCAGGTCTCAGGTTGACCCTGCAGGTCTCATGTTGATCCTGCAGGTCTCATGTTGACCCTGCAGGTCTCATGTTGATCCTGCAGGTCTCATGTTGACCCTGCAGGTCTCATGTTGATCCTGCAGGTCTCAGGTTGATCCTGCAGGTCTCATGTTGACCCTGCAGGTCTCATGTTGACCCTGCAGGTCTCAGGTTGACCCTGCAGGTCTCATGTTGATCCTGCAGGTCTCATGTTGACCCTGCAGGTCTCATGTTGACCCTGCAGGTCTCATGTTGATCCTGCAGGTCTCATGTTGACCCTGCAGGTCTCATGTTGATCCTGCAGGTCTCAGGTTGACCCTGCAGGTCTCATGTTGATCCTGCAGGTCTCATGTTGACCCTGCAGGTCTCATGTTGACCCTGCAGGTCTCATGTTGACCCTGTAGGTCTCATGTTGACCCTGCAGGTCTCATGTTGATCCTACAGGTCTCAGGTTGACCCTGCAGGTCTCATGTTGATCCTGCAGGTCTCATGTTGACCCTGCAGGTCTCATGTTGACCCTGCAGGTCTCATGTTGACCCTGCAGGTCTCATGTTGATCCTGCAGGTCTCATGTTGACGCTGCAGGTCTCATGTTGACCCTGCAGGTCTCAGGTTGATCCTGCAGGTCTCAGGTTGACCCTGCAGGTCTCAGGTTGATCCTGCAGGTCTCATGTTGACGCTGCAGGTCTCATGTTGACCCTGCAGGTCTCAGGTTGACCCTGCAGGTCTCATGTTGATCCTGCAGGTCTCAGGTTGACCCTGCAGGTCTCATGTTGATCCTGCAGGTCTCATGTTGATCCTGCAGGTCTCAGGTTGACCCTGCAGGTCTCATGTTGACCCTGCAGGTCTCATGTTGACCCTGCAGGTCTCAGGTTGACCCTGCAGGTCTCATGTTGATCCTGCAGGTCTCATGTTGATCCTGCAGGTCTCATGTTGACCCTGCAGGTCTCATGTTGATCCTGCAGGTCTCATGTTGACCCTGCAGGTCTTAGGTTGACCCTGCAGGTCTCATGTTGACCCTGCAGGTCTCAGGTTGACCCTGCAGGTCTCATGTTGACCCTGCAGGTCTCAGGTTGATCCTGCAGGTCTCATGTTGACCCTGCAGGTCTCAGGTTGACCCTGCAGGTCTCATGTTGATCCTGCAGGTCTCATGTTGACCCTGCAGGTCTCATGTTGACCCTGTAGGTCTCATGTTGACCCTGCAGGTCTCATGTTGACCCTGCAGGTCTCATGTTGATCCTACAGGTCTCAGGTTGACCCTGCAGGTCTCAGGTTGATCCTGCAGGTCTCATGTTGACCCTGCAGGTCTCAGGTTGACCCTGCAGGTCTCATGTTGACCCTGCAGGTCTCATGTTGATCCTGCAGGTCTCATGTTGACGCTGCAGGTCTCATGTTGACCCTGCAGGTCTCAGGTTGACCCTGCAGGTCTCATGTTGACCCTGCAGGTCTCAGGTTGATCCTGCAGGTCTCAGGTTGACCCTGCAGGTCTCAGGTTGATCCTGCAGGTCTCATGTTGACGCTGCAGGTCTCATGTTGACCCTGCAGGTCTCAGGTTGACCCTGCAGGTCTCATGTTGATCCTGCAGGTCTCAGGTTGACCCTGCAGGTCTCATGTTGATCCTGCAGGTCTCATGTTGATCCTGCAGGTCTCAGGTTGACCCTGCAGGTCTCATGTTGATCCTGCAGGTCTCATGTTGATCCTGCAGGTCTCATGTTGACCCTGCAGGTCTCATGTTGACCCTGCAGGTCTCATGTTGACCCTGCAGGTCTCAGGTTGACCCTGCAGGTCTCATGTTGATCCTGCAGGTCTCATGTTGACCCTGCAGGTCTCATGTTGATCCTGCAGGTCTCATGTTGACCCTGCAGGTCTCAGGTTGATCCTGCAGGTCTCATGTTGACCCTGCAGGTCTCAGGTTGACCCTGCAGGTCTCATGTTGATCCTGCAGGTCTCAGGTTGACCCTGCAGGTCTCATGTTGACCCTGCAGGTCTCAGGTTGATCCTGCAGGTCTCATGTTGACCCTGCAGGTCTCAGGTTGACCCTGCAGGTCTCAGGTTGACCCTGCAGGTCTCAGGTTGATCCTGCAGGTCTCATGTTGATCCTGTGTTGTGTCTGCAGGTCTTGCAGCAGCCGTGTGGTCCCACATCCAGGATCTGAGCGGTGGGTGACCCGGTTCTGGTTCTGAAGCATCTCTTTTGATGATCACCCTTCAATCAAACACGCTTTGTTTCTACATGTAATTAATTCATTGATAAACAGTTTCAGCTTCCAGCAGTCAGTCGGCAGAGGGCGGGGCACATGAGGGAGCCGCAGGAAGTTCTGCAGGTAAACAACAACAACAACAAACAAGAGTTGTTATTGGTATTGAAAGTGTATGAATATGAATGGGAATGACATATATCTCTTCAGGACATGGAGGTGATTCTTCGGTGGACTTAGAAGGTAACGTTTGACTTCATCCTCATCTTCATCATCAGGTCACAATTATGAATGAATGAAATCAAGCTCATATCCTTCATATCAGTTGTAATTATGAATTATCTTGAAATCATTCCACTTGAAAAAGTGACAGCATCTTCTTAATGAGTTTGTTTTCCAGCAGCTGGAGGTCTGAGCAGCTCACAAGCAGGTAATCATCAATCAATCAATCATAATCACAAGCAGGTAATCATCAATCAATAAATCATAATCACAAGCAGGTAATCATCAATCAGTAAATCATAATCACAAGCAGGTAATCATCAATCAATAAATCATAATCACAAGCAGGTAATCATCAATCAATAAATCATAATCACAAGCAGGTGATCATCAATCAATAAATCATAATCACAAGCAGGTAATCATCAATCAATAAATCATAATCACAAGCAGGTAATCATCAATCAATAAATCATAATCACAAACAGGTAATCAACAATCAATAAATCATCAATAATCGTGTGTTTGTTATTGATTGTTTGTTTCTATTGGTTATCAATAGTTTGATCTGACTCGGTTGAAGGATCGTCTGAAACCTAAAGCTCTGGTTCTGGTTCTGAACCTCCATCCCCCGACCACGAGACCAGCTGTGTGTCATGTGATGACATCACAGGAAGTGAAGCAGCACAGCTGTGTGTCATGTGATGACATCATCAGCTCATGCGGATCAATAACTGGTCAAACGTATCAATTAAAGTTCAAAGGTCAAGAAGTTGATTCTGACTGTTTTTACAGGTAATGGACAGAAACTGATGAATGGAGGAGGAGGAGGAGGAGGAGGAGGAGCTGACAGTCACACAGGTGAGCTGCTGGGGGCGGGGCTAAAGATGGGATTTCTCTCTCTCTCTCTCTCTCTCTCTCTGGTGTATTGGCTTCATTTGGGGGCGGAGCTTCTCAATGGGATTATACAGGTGGGGTCTGCAATGTAAACACATTGTTTGGGTTTTACATAAAACAATACATATCATAAAGGTTTATATACATATATATACATATATATACACATATATACATATACATATATACATATATATACACATATATATACACATATACACATATATATATATATATGTGTATATATATATACATATATATATATATATATATATATACACATATATATATGTATATATATATATATATATATGTATATATATATATATACACATACAGGACTGTCTCAGAAATTAGAATATTGTGATAAAGTTTTTTATTTTCTGTAATGCAATTAAAAAAACAAAAATGTCATGCATTCTGGATTCATTACAAATCAACTGAAATATTGAAAGCCTTTTATTCTTTTAATATTGCTGATTATGGCTTACAGCTTAAGAAAACTCTAAAATCCTATCTCATAAAATTTAATATTTCCTCAGACCAAGTTAAAAAAAAGATTTATAATAGCTGAGTGTTTGTCAAGGCTCAGGAAACCCTTGCAGGTGTTTCGAGTTAATTAGACAATTCAAGTGATTTGTTTAATACCCTACTAGTATACTTTTTCATGATATTCTAATATTTAGAGATAGGATATTTGAGTTTTCTTAAGCTGTAAGCCATAATCAGCAATAAATCAGAATAAAAGGCTTGTATATAAGGCAATATAAATATAAAAGGCATATATATATACATATATGTATATATACATATATGTATATATATATGTATATATATATGTATATATATATATATATACTGTATATATATATATATATATATATACACATATATATATACAGGACTGTCTCAGAAAATTAGAATATTGTGATAAAGTTCTTTATTTTCTGTAATGCAATTAAAAACACAAAAATGTCATGCATTCTGGATTCATTACAAATCAACTGAAATATTGCAAGCCTTTTATTCTTTTAATATTGCTGATTGTAAACACAGCTTAAGAAAACTCTAAAATCCTATCTCATAAAATTTTAATATTTCCTCAGACCAAGTAAAAAGAAGATTTATAACAGCTGAGTGTTTGTCAAGGCTCAGGAAACCCTTGCAGGTGTTTCGAGTTAATTAGACAATTCAAGTGATTTGTTTAATACCCTACTAGTATACTTTTTCATGATATTCTAATATTTAGAGATAGGATATTTGAGTTTTCTTAAGCTGTAAACCATAATCAGCAATAAAGAATAAAAGGCTTGCAATATTTCAGTTGATTTGTAATGAATCCAGAATACATGACATTTTGTTTTTAAATTGCATTACAGAAAATAAAGAACTTCATCACAATATTCTAATTTTCTGAGACAGTCCTGTATACACATATATATATATACAGATATGTATATATATATATATGTGTATATACTGTATATACTATATATATACACATATATATATACATATATATGTATATATATATGTATATATATACATGTGTATATATATATATATACACATATATATATATATATTAGTGCTGTGAAAAATAACGCGTTAACTCAGTTAATTAAATTACAGGTTTAACTAGTTATTTTTTATTAACGCATTTAACGCATGCGCAGAATGAGCTTCCAATCCGTCTGTTGTTAACCCTAACCCTAACCCCTAACCCTTTCCCCCTGTTATAATAGGAGGGGAAACACTGGAGTTAATAAGCGTGTCTTCTTGTCTAATCAATACGCAACTGTGAGGTGCGCGAATGGACCGAGCGGCCAGCTGCTGATCACTCACTCAACGGAAAAAAAATTGGGAGCACCGAAGATCCATTTTGACCCAGGAAAAACCCTGAATGTATATATGGGATTAATCATGATTAATCCACAGAAACCTGTGATTAACCTGATTAAAAATGTTAATCGTTTCACAGCCCTAATATATATATATGTGTATGTATATATATATATATATATATATTGTGTATACACTTACTATTTTAAGTTTAATACATAACAGTAAATACTAATTATAAAGAGTTGTATAATAAGAAGTGTATGCAAACCAGGGAGTGGACTGGGAGGTGGAGGGGTACCAGCTAGTGGACTGGGAGCTGGAGGGGTACCAGCTAGTGGACTGGGAGCTGGAGGGGTACCAGCTAGTGGACTGGGAGCTGGAGGGGTACCAGCTAGTGGACTGGGAGGTAGTGGGTTAAGGTTCGGATCACTTGTGATCATCGGTATTATTGATCGGTCTGGTTGATGTTTGTGTTTCAGTGATCAGTTCAGGTGTGACAGCAGCTCCCTCTACAGACCAGAACCGCAGTCTGGACCCACTCACAGGTATCGACTACTGACCCACACGTGTCATGTGACCCACCCACACGTGTCACATGGGGTCATGGTGGTGATGTCACATGGGGTCATGGTGGTGATGTCACATGGGGTCAAGGTCGTGATGTCACATGGGGTCATGGTGGTGATGTCACATGGGGTCATGGTGGTGATGTCACATGGGGTCATGGTGGTGATGTCACATGGGGTCATGGTGGTGATGTCACATGGGGTCATGGTGTTGATGTCACATGGGGTCATGGTGGTGATAGTAAGTAAGTAAGTAAGTAATTTATTTTCCATAAGTACATACACACTCAAAGAAATGACTCATTGGATGAACTCAATTAAATTGTTGGCAGGTTTTCCATCCAATAATTATATGCAACTCCAACTCAAATTTAGCACATCAGTGCAATAAAATGTAATTAAGTTAGTCCAACTCATTTGTATCAAATACATCTAAAATAAAATAACGACATTCATTAAATAAAATTAATTTGTGTTTGTCCAACTCAAAATATAAACTAACTAACTTGAAAAACATGCAAACTCCACACAGAAGGAACACCCCTACTGGGAATTGAACCCACGGCCCTCTGGCTGTGAGGCAACAGTGCTAGCCACTACACCACCATACAGCCCTGTAAATGTTTTCACCTCATGCAAACAACTGATTTTCAGCTGGCGCATGCGCAAAGGGTAGTCCTCAATGAAACACATTTATTTTGAGTTGATATGCACACCATCTAACCTAAATAAATCTAATAAATGAAAGTATTCATACATTTTGTGTTACACCCATTAAATATAAATATCTATTTTTGTAATTGATTTATTTAAATGTATCAAACAATATTTAAATGTGTCACCTCGAAGAAGGGCTTGAATCGTTTTTGTGAGTGTAACCTAAATAAATCTAATAAATGAAATATTCATACATTTTGTGTTACACCCATTCAATATAAATATCTTCGTTTTGTAATTGATTTATTTAAATGTATCAAACAATATTTAAATGTGTCACCTCTAAGAAGGGCTTGAATCGTTTTTTTGAGTGCATAACGTGTTCATACTGGCAGACATTAACAACAGAAAAAAATGTACAAACCTCGCAAAACGATTTGTAGCTCCGATGATGAAAGGGTTGAGCCTCAAACCATTTACTTAGTTTCATCAACCATCACACCGACATACAATCTATGATGAAAGTATTCATACATTGTAGAACAACAATATAAAACCAGAATGGAATTTTAAAGAAACCCAAAGATTAAAGAAACATCGAAAATTTGAATGTTGATTAAAATTGAACCAAATAAATCTAATAAATGAAATTTTCAAATTTTGGTTACACCCATTTTAAATATCTCTTTTGAAATTGTTATTTAAATGTATAACAATATTTAAAACCTCAAGAAGTGAATCGTTTTAGAGCATAATGTTATCTGGCATGACATTAAATGACATCGTACGAATTAGTACTCCATAGCGATTGTGGCCTCTAAGATGAAGTTACAGTCCATCAAAACTTGTATGCTTAAACTTTATACTCAATTCTCAGCACACGTGGTAAGACATTATGTGTTGCGTGAACATACGTATACAGATTAGTGGAAAACAAAAGATAAAATAAACATTCTTAATAAAAATTTGTGTGCACAAATGTAGAACTACTGTAACTTAAAAATGAAATCTCTTACACAGAAGCGATCATATGGATTACAGTTCTTAAACAGTTGCAGACTACCGCATACAGCCTGTAAAATTAACTTTGCAAAATGATTTTAGCTGAGATGCGCAGAAGCAGTATTACAAATAAACACATGATGCGGATGGACACACTCGTACCAAATTTTCTCTATGAGTTCATTTTTGGACCTCACATTGAAGCTATACAATGTCATTAAATGTTTATTTATAATGTAATCACAGACACAAGAATGTGCATGCGAGACATTTGTCGTTCTTGTGAAATACTAAATCTATGTGGAGATTATTTGTTTCCATAATCATATAAAAATTGTTTTCTGTTTGCAATGTAGATAACTGTTCAGAATCCAATCCTTAAAAGGGCTTGTTTAGTCTTCACTTTGCAGATGAACAGTTATCTGGTTTCGAGATCAAGATGAGTTTGCCCTCAGAAGAGGATGACTAACCTTTACAACACGACATTCTAGCTATGGAAGGCAATTTAATCGTACAAAATAAATAGTCAGGTAAAAGGATCCACAGTAAGTCAATATGATTAACCTGGTAATGCACAAATTGTTCACACAAGATAACTTTTGAAACCATTCTCGATCACATACCTTAACACAATAAGGGTCTCATTTTTTAAATAGTATTGAGCTGATCGATCGGTGTCATGTCACTTTAGAAACGTTGTCATGAATAATGCCAGAGGTCTTTGTGAGCAATGTGCAGGGGTCCATGATGTCAATGTGTGGTCTCAGCAGTGCTTTGGTCACGAAACTTTTGGCTCGATTAGACATTTAATGCTGCAACAAAGCTGTGACATGTCGATTATGATGCACTTTTCATAAATTGTTAATTGTGCACAGAGATACTTGTACGTAGTGCCAACCATAAAGCTCATTTGGTTTGTAAAGTTGGGATCATTCAGGATGTTCATAGTCATCAGCAAAGGATCTACCGATAAGATGAGTCTTACAAGATATAATGGGTGTCCAACATGAACCAAGCTTGTGTACTAGTTCATGCTTTGATTGAACCGTCATGTGGGCTTTTCATTGAGTGCGATTAAACTGCTGTTTATTATTTGAGATCATCGGTACAGCTGATGGCAACATGCAGATATCTGTGCGTGATTAGTACAAGAAACTCAGTGGCTTGTCGTCATCAATGGTCTGAGTATTTCACATACTGGTAGCGAAAATTCACATGAACGCCTTCAAGTTTTGGGTCAACTCCATGTGATTGACGATAATTCAGTAGAGTACTTGTCTTGGCTTTGTAATGTTGGATCACTCGCGTCTCGTCTATAGGAAACTTCGATTGATTGTGGTTAGATGTACAATTGGCGTCGTTTGACTTTGTTTGAATAATTTCTGTGGTAGGAAATTTTGCCGAACTCTGTCTTGGTTTCTATTGATTTGAATCAGACGATAGCCTTGCATTGATATTGAGTTCTCAGCACAATCGTTCATCCTAGTGTTCTCTATAACATTGAAATACGAACAGTCAATCAGGCGTGATGTATCCAGTTGCATATAAATACGGATAAACTGCGTTCACTTTGTTACGAGATCATGTTACACTCGAGTCCCAGTCTAACATTATGTCAAGATGTTAAATACTTGAGTCGTGGCATTTTAAAGATAGCGTATGTATAATGAGAGTGCTGCTGTTTCTGCATTTAACAGACTCATGCCTCGTTTCAGTCAGTAGACCGGTCAAATGGTTCAATATGATAACAAAGCTTACAGTAAATGACGATGTTTCGAAATTGTTTGATGAAGAGGACTGACGATTTAGTTATTCTCTTTGGTTTGTAATCGAGGCATCAATACGACTATACAGAAAAATTGAGTCGACAGTGAATGTCAACGATGACTTGTTTGTCATGGAACCTCATTTCAGTTATCGGCAAATGTTATATCAGCAAATCACAAGGTTACAAAAGCCTGGAACATATGATTGTGATGGACGAACTACAATCGAGTTGATGTGATGTACATCTGAGTATCACACCAGTTATTCACAGCATTGTTGGTCAACTTACATGCACGTTATCATCACATCATTGTGTATGATCACATGGTCATGTTATAGCCACAGGTCATGAGTGTACACATTCATGGTGGTGATGTCACATGGTGGTGATGTCACAGGTCATGGTGGTGATGTCACATGGGGTCATGGTGGTGATGTCACATGGGTCATGGGGTGGTGGTGTCACATGGGGTCAGGGTGGTTATGTCACATTGGGTCATGGTGGTGATGTCACATGGGGTCATGGTGGTGATGTCACATGGGGTCATGGTGGTGATGTCACATGGGGTCATGGTGGTGATGTCACATGGGGTCATGGTGGGGTCATGGTGTTGATGTCACATGGGGTCATGGTGGTGATGCTGGTGGTGATGTCACATGGGGTCATGGTGTTGATGTCAAGGGGTCATGGTGGTGATGTCACATGGGGTCATGGTGTTGATGTCACATGGGGTCATGGTGGTGATGTCACATGGGGTCATGGTGGTGATGTCACATGGGGTCATGGTGTTGATGTCACATGGGGTCATGGTGGTGATGTCACATGGGGTCATGGTGGTGATGTCACATGGGGTCATGGTGGTGATGTCATGGTGGTGATGTCACATGGGGTCATGGTGGTGATGTCACATGGGGTCATGGTGTTGATGTCACATGGGGTCATGGTGGTGATGTCACATGGGGTCATGGTGGTGATGTCACATGGGGTCATGGTGGTGATGTCACATGGGGTCATGGTGGTGATGTCACTAACTCGGTCATGTGCCTAGTGATGAAGAACGATAACACTCTTCTCTTCTCTCCTGCCTTCATCCTGGTTGTGAAGATGCTGCTCGTGACTCTGACATCAGCAACGGCCAATCAGGACCAGACCACAGCTCTCTAAACTCAGGACTTGACCAATCACTCTTGAGCTCTGTCTCAGGCTCCTCCCACTCTGCAGCTCAAGGAGGTTGGAATAGACGTAGATAGCTTTATTCTAGAAGAGCTCAACTTCTACTCTTTTACTTTTCCTGATGCCAAATATTTTCAATATATGATGACATTTAAAATATGTTTAAAATATCTATATATTAAAACTATTTATATTTTTCTTCGGTAGATGCAGCCGATGCATCGTCTCCATCACAGAGTGAAGCTCACAGAGAACAGACAGGTGAGCAACCACACCTATACACACACCTGTACACACACCTGTACACACACCTATACACACACCTGTACACACACCTGTACACACACCTATACACACACCTATACACACACCTGTACACATACACGTACATAATTTATACATACACTCTGTACACACACTTATACACACACCTGTACACACACCTGTACATGTACACACCTGTACACACCTACACACGCACACCTATACACACATACACACACCTGTACACACCTATATACACACACTGTATATACACCTGTACACACACCTATACATACACACTATATATAATTTATATACACACCTGTACACACACCTGTACACATACCTATACACACACCTGTACACACCTTACACACCTATACACACACCTATACACACCTGTACACACACCTGTACACACTTGTACACACACCTATACACACCTGTACACACACCTGTACACACACCTATACACACACCTATACACACACCTGTACACACACCTGTACACACACCTGTACACACACCTATACACACACCTATACACACCTATACACACACCTGTACACACACCTGTACACACACCTGTACACACACCTGTACACACACACATGTACACACCTATACACACACCTATACACACACCTATACACACACCTGTACACACACCTGTACACACACCTGTACACACAACTATAATATTATACCACACACTCTATACACACACCTGTACACACCTGTACACACACCTATACACACCTTACACACTTACACACACACCTGTACACATTTGTACACACACCTGTACACACACCTCTACACACACACCTATACACACACACACACCTATACACACACCTATACACACACACACCTATACACACACCTATACACACACCTATACACACACCTATACACACACCTATACACACACCTATACACACACCTGTACACACACCTGTACACACACCTGTACACACACCTATACACACACCTATACACACACCTATACACACACCTATACACACACCTGTACACACACCTATACACACACACCTATACACACCTATACACACACACCTATACACACACCTATACACACACCTATACACACACCTCTACACACACACCTATACACACACCTATACACACACCTATACACACACACCTACACACACCTGTACACACACCTGTACACACACCTATACACACACCTGTACACACACCTGTACACACACCTATACACACACCTGTACACACACACCTATACACACCTAAACACACACCTATACACACACCTATACACACCTATACACACACCTGTACACACACCTATACACACCTATACACACACCTGTACACACACACCTGTACACACACCTATACACACACCTATACACACACCTGTACACACACCTGTACACACACCTGTACACACACCTACACACACCTGTACACACACCTACACACACACCTGTACACACACCTATACACACACCTGTACACACACCTATACACACACCTACACACACACCTGTACACACACCTATACACACACCTGTACACACACCTGTACACACACACACACCTGTACACACACCTGTACACACACCTATACACACACCTACACACACACACCTGTACACACACACATGTACACACACCTATACACACACCTGTACACAGACCTGTACACACCTATACACACACCTACACACACACCTACACACACCTATACACACACCTACACACACACCTACACACACCTGTACACACACCTATACACACACCTGTACACACACCTGTACACACACCTACACACACACCTGTACACACACCTACACACACCTGTACACACCTACACACACCTGTACACACACCTATACACACACCTACACACACACCTGTACACACACCTATACACACACCTGTACACACACCTACACACACACACCTGTACACACCTGTACACACACCTGTACACACCTACACACACACCTGTACACACACCTGTACACACACCTGTACACACACCTGTACACACACACCTGTACACACACCTATACACACACCTGTACACACACCTGTACACACACCTGTACACACACACACACACACACCTGTACACGCACACACCTGTACACACACACACACACACCTGTACACGCACCTGTACACACACACACACCTGTACACACACCTGTACACACCTGTACACACACCTGTACACACCTATACACACATTTGCTGTACACACACACCTGTACACACACCTGTACACACACCTATACACACACCTATACACACACCTACACACATGACATGTGTTATGACATGTATGCCATCAAGATGGCGTGTGTTATGACGCTGTTATGACATGTATGTAGATGACGTGTGTTATGACATGTTATGACATGTATGTAGATGACGTGTGTTATGACATGTGTTATGACATGTATGTAGATGACGTGTGTTATGACGTGTGTTATGACATGTATGTAGATGATGTGTGTTATGACATGTGTTATGACATGTATGTAGATGACGTGTGTTATGACGTATGTTATGACATGTATGTAGATGACGTGTTATGACGTGTGTTATGACATGTATGTAGATGACGTGTGTTATGACGTGTGTTATGACATGTATGTAGATGACGTGTGTTATGACGTGTGTTATGACATGTATGTAGATGACGTGTGTTATGACGTGTGTTATGACATGTATGTAGATGACGTGTTATGACGTGTGTTATGACATGTATGTAGATGACGTGTGTTATGACGTGTGTTATGACATGTATGTAGATGACGTGTGTTATGACATGTATGTAGATGACGTGTGTTATGACGTGTGTTATGACATGTATGTAGATGACGTGTGTTATGACGTGTGTTATGACATGTATGTAGATGACGTGTGTTATGACGTGTGTTATGACATGTATGTAGATGACGTGTGTTATGACGTGTGTTATGACATGTAGATGACGTGTGTTATGACGTGTGTTATGACATGTATGTAGATGACGTGTGTTATGACGTGTGTTATGACATGTATGTAGATGACGTGTGTTATGACGTGTGTTATGACATGTATGTAGATGACGTGTGTTATGGCGTGTGTTATGACATGTATGTAGATGACGGTGTTATGACGTGTTATGACATGTATGTAGATGACGTGGTGTTATGACGTGTGTTATGACATGTATGTAGATGACGTGTGTTATGACGTGTGTTATGACATGTATGTAGATGACGTGTGTTATGACGTGTGTTATGACATGTATGTAGATGACGTGTGTTATGACGTGTGTTATGACATGTGTTATGACATGTATGTAGATGACGTGTGTTATGACGTGTGTTATGACATGTATGTAGATGACGTGTGTTATGACGTGTGTTATGACATGTATGTAGATGACGTGTGTTATGACGTGTGTTATGACATGTATGTAGATGACGTGTGTTATGACGTGTGTAATGACATGTATGTAGATGACGTGTATGACGTGTTATGCCGACATGTATGTAGATGACGTGATGTGTTATGACGTGTGTTATGACATGTATGTAGATGACGTGTGTTATGACGTGTGTTATGACATGTATGTAGACGACGTGTGTTATGACGTGTGTTATGACATGTATGTAGATGACGTGTTATGACGCGTGTATGACATGTATGTAGATGACGTGTGTTATGACGTGTTATGACATGTATGTAGATGACGTGTGTTATGACGTGTGTTATGACATGTATGTAGATGACGTGTGTTATGACGTGTGTTATGACATGTATGTAGATGACGTGTGTTATGACATGTATGTAGATGACGTGTTATGACATGTATGTAGATGACGTGTGTTATGACGTGTGTTATGACATGTATGTAGATGACATGTATGCAGATGACATGTGTTATGACGTGTGTTATGACATGTATGTAGATGACGTGTGTTATGACGTGTGTTATGACATGTATGTAGATGACGTGTGTTATGACGTGTGTTATGACATGTATGTAGATGACGTGTGTTATGACGTGTGTTATGACATGTATGTTGATGACGTGTGTTATGACGTGTGTTATGACATGTGTTATGACATGTATGTAGATGACATGTGTTATGACGTGTGTTATGACATGTATGTAGATGACGTGTGTTATGATGTGTGTTATGACATGTATGTAGATGACATGTATGTAGATGACATGTGTTATGACGTGTGTTATGACATGTATGCAGATGACATGTGTTATGACGTGTGTTATGACATGTATGTAGATGACGTGTGTTATGACGTGTGTTATGACATGTATGTAGATGATGTGTGTTATGACGTGTGTTATGACATGTATGTAGATGACATGTATGTAGATGACATGTGTTATGACGTGTGTTATGACATGTATGTAGATGACGTGTGTTATGATGTGTGTTATGACATGTATGTAGATGACATGTATGTAGATGACATGTGTTATGACGTGTGTTATGACATGTATGTAGATGACGTGTGTTATGACGTGTGTTATGACATGTAGATGATGTGTGTTATGACGTGTGTTATGACATGTATGTAGATGACGTGTGTTATGACGTGTGTTATGACATGTATGTAGATGACGTGTGTTATGACGTGTGTTATGACATGTATGTAGATGACGTGTGTTATGACGTGTGTTATGACATGTATGTAGATGACATGTGTTATGACGTGTGTTATGACATGTATGTAGATGACGTGTGTTATGACGTGTGTTATGACATGTATGTAGATGACGTGTGTTATGACGTGTGTTATGACATGTATGTAGATGACATGTGTTATGACGTGTGTTATGACATGTATGTAGATGACGTGTGTTATGACGTGTGTTATGACATGTATGTAGATGACATGTATGCAGATGACATGTGTTATGACATGTGTTATGACATGTATGTAGATGACGTGTGTTATGACGTGTGTTATGACATGTATGTAGATGACGTGTGTTATGACGTGTGTTATGACATGTATGTAGATGACGTGTTATGACGTGTGTTATGACATGTATGTAGATGACGTGTGTTATGACGTGTGTTATGACATGTATGCAGATGACATGTGTTATGACGTGTGTTATGACATGTATGTAGATGACGTGTGTTATGACGTGTGTTATGACATGTATGTAGATGACGTGTGTTATGACATGTATGCAGATGACATGTGTTATGACGTGTGTTATGACATGTATGTAGATGACGTGTGTTATGACATGTATGTAGATGACGTGTGTTATGACGTGTGTTATGACATGTATGTAGATGACATGTATGCAGATGACATGTGTTATGACGTGTGTTATGACATGTATGTAGATGACGTGTGTTATGACGTGTGTTATGACATGTATGTAGATGACATGTGTTATGACGTGTGTTATGACATGTATGTAGATGACGTGTGTTATGACATGTATGTAGATGACGTGTGTTATGACATGTATGTAGATGACGTGTGTTATGACGTGTGTTATGACATGTATGTAGATGACGTGTGTTATGACATGTATGCAGATGACATGTGTTATGACGTGTGTTATGACATGTATGTAGATGACGTGTGTCCTCCTGTCCTCAGGTGGAGCCGACTCACCGGACCCCCATGGTAAATTTTCCTTCTCTTGTGGACCGTTAGCAGCTCTTCTTCTGGGTATCAACAGTATTGATCCATTTATTGATCACTTGAGGTACCGAGCTGCACATGTCACTCCACTGACACCGGACACTTTGTTGACCCCACGGTCACTGAGTGTTGACCCCACAGTCAACACTCAGTGACCGTGGGGTCTTTAATCCTCAGATAACTTCAGGGTTCAGGCTTTAATCCTCAGATAACTTCAGGTTTCAGGCTTCAATCCTCAGATAACTTCAGGGTTCAGGCTTTAATCCTCAATTAACTTCAGGGTTCAGGCTTTAATCCTCAGATAACTTCAGGTTTCAGGCTTCAATCCTCAGATAACTTCAGGGTTCAGGCTTTAATCCTCAGTTAACTTCAGGGTTCAGGCTTTACTCCCCAGTTAACTTCAGGGTTCAGGCTTTACTCCCCAATTAACTTCAGGGTTCAGGCTTTACTCCCCAGTTAACTTCAGGGTTCAGGCTTTACTCCCCAGTTAACTTCAGGGTTCAGGCTTCAATCCTCAGATAACTTCAGGGTTCAGGCTTCAATCCTCAGATAACTTCAGGGTTCAGGCTTTAATCCTCAGATAACTTTAGGGTTCAGGCTTCAATCCTCAGTTAACTTCAGGGTTCAGGCTTTAATCCTCAGTTAACTTCAGGGTTCAGCCTTCAATCCTCAGTTAACTTTAGGGTTCAGGCTTTAATCCTCAGATAACTTTAGGGTTCAGGCTTCAATCCTCAGTTAACTTCAGGGTTCAGGCTTTAATCCTCAGTTAACTTCAGGGTTCAGGCTTTAATCCTCAGATAACTTTAGGGTTCAGGCTTCAATCCTCAGATAACTTCAGGGTTCAGGCTTCAACCCTCAGTTAACTTCAGGGTTCAGGCTTTAATCCTCAGATAACTTTAGGATTCAGGCTTTACTCCCCAGTTAACTTCAGGGTTCAGGCTTCAATCCTCAGATAACTTCAGGGTTCAGGCTTCAATCCTCAGATAACTTCAGGGTTCAGGCTTTAATCCTCAGATAACTTTAGGTTTCAGGCTTTAATCCTCAGTTAACTTTAGGGTTCAGGCTTCAAACCTCAGTTAACTTCAGGGTTCAGGCTTTAATCCTCAGTTAACTTCAGGGTTCAGCCTTCAATCCTCAGTTAACTTCAGGGTTCAGGCTTTAATCCTCAGATAACTTCAGGGTTCAGGCTTTAATCCTCAGATAACTTTAGGGTTCAGGCTTCAATCCTCAGATAACTTCAGGGTTCGGGCTACAACCCTCAGTTAACTTCAGGGTTCAGCCTTTAATCCTCAATTAACTTTAGGGTTCAGGCTTCAATCCTCAGTTAACTTTAGGGTTCAGGCTTCAATCCTCAGTTAACTTTAGGGTTCAGGCTTCAATCCTCAGTTAACTTCAGGGTTCAGGCTTTAATCCTCAGTTAACTTTAGGGTTCAGGCTTCAATCCTCAGTTAACTTTAGGGTTCAGGCTTCAATCCTCAGATAACTTCAGGGTTCAGGCTTTAATCCTCAGATAACTTCAGGGTTCAGGCTTTAATCCTCAGATAACTTTAGGGTTCAGGCTTTAATCCTCAGATAACTTCAGGGTTCGGGCTTCAACCCTCAGTTAACTTCAGGGTTCAGGCTTTAATCCTCAGATAACTTTAGGGCTCAGGCTTTAATCCTCAGATAACTTTAGGGTTCAGGCTTTAATCCCCCAGTTAACTTCAGGGTTCAGGCTTTAATCCTCAGATAACTTTAGGGTTCAGGCTTTAATCCTCAGATAACTTTAGGGTTCCGGCTTTAATCCTCAGATAACTTCAGTTCAGGTTTGGGCAGCAAGGGAGAAACCTGAATACATATTCACACTTCACTTGTTTATTCATTCATTATTTTAAACAATTTTGTTTTGTTTCGTTTCAGAACTTTGTAATGCACCGTTTTATATTTAATGTTTAATATTTAAAGTTTCATTTTTTCACGTACTTTTGCTATTTGGAAGAATAAAAAATAAATAAAGTTGTAGTTTATTTGCCTATAAACTTGTTCAATGATGAGTCGGAGGGTGGAAGGCTGTGATTGGCTGACAGTTTGTGTTTCTAAGGAAACGGCCGACAGACTGTGTTGAACAGCACGAACGCAGGTACGTTCATATTTATAACTTTGATCTGCATAACTTTCATAACTTTTATCTGTATAACTTTCATATTTATAACTTTTAGAATTGGTATCTGCATAACTTTCATATTCATAACTTTTATCTGCATAACTTTCATATTCATAACTTGTATCTTCATAACTTTCATATTCATAACTTTTATCTGCATAACTTTCATATTCATAACTTGTATCTTCATAACTTTCATATTCGTAACTTGTATCTTCATAACTTTCATATTCATAACTTTTATCTGCATAACTTTCATATTTATAACTTTGATCTGCATAACTTTCATATTCATAACTTTTTATATTCATAGCTGTCATACTAATAATTGTCCAACTTTCATATTCATCCATGTTATTTCCAAGTCTTCCTATATTCTGATGATTCCTAATGGTGATGATGTCATCAGGTCTTCACACGGAGCTCACAGGTGAGTCATGAACATCTTGAGGCTGATTGACAGGACCCTGACTGTGTTCTGATTGGTTCCTGCTTCAGGCGCTACACTCGGCTATGATGTCACAGGTAAGACTTGTTGCTATGACAATCACACATCAGTAGTTCCTAGTGGTTTCCTTCACTTCCTGTCACATGATCATGTTACTTACTTCACTTCCTGTCACATGATCATGTTACAGAGTCGCCCCTCGCCGTCCTCCACACAGACTCACTGGACTCAGGTACACCTGTCTGTCTGTTCACCTGTCTGTCTGTTCCCCTGTCTGTCTGTTCACCTGTCTGTCTGTTCACCTGTCTGTCTGTTCACCTGTCTGTCTGTTCCCCTGTCTGTCTGTCTGTTTGTCTGTTCCCCTGTCTGTCTGTTCCCCTGTCTGTCTGTTCACCTGTCTGTCTGTTTGTCTGTTCCCCTGTCTGTCTGTTTGTCTGTTCCCCTGTCTGTCTGTTCACCTGTCTGTCTGTCTGTCTGTCTGTTCACCTGTCTGTCTGTTCCCCTGTCTGTCTGTTCCCCTGTCTGTCTGTTCCCCTGTCTGTCTGTTCCCCTGTCTGTCTGTTCACCTGTCTGTCTGTTTGTCTGTTCCCCTGTCTGTCTGTTCACCTGTCTGTCTGTCTGTCTGTCTGTTCACCTGTCTGTCTGTTCCCCTGTCTGTCTGTTCACCTGTCTGTCTGTTCACCTGTCTGTCTGTTCACCTGTCTGTCTTACAGCTTCACATGGGTACTCTCACACAGAACTGGTTAGCATGGCGACAGACTCCACATGGACAGTCACAAGTAAGCCCCGCCCACAACATGGCTGACACAAAGGTCAGAGTTCAAGTCCGTTGCTAAGCTGCTTGTGTTCCTCAGATCCAACAGGAACTGCATTCGACTCCAGTAAGTCAGCTACACCCGGAGCATGTGACCACACAGTGGAGGCGTGTGTTGATGCGTGTGTGTGTGTGTGTGGGTGGTATGGTGTGTGTGTGTGTGTGTGGTATGGTGTGTGTGTGTGTGGTGTGGTGTGTGTGTGTGTGTGTGGGTGGTATGGTGTGTGTGGTATGGTGTGTGTGTGTGTGGTATGGTGTGTGTGGTGTGTGTGTGTGTGTGGTGTGTGTGTGTGTGTGGTGTGTGTGTGTGTGTGGTGTGTGTGTACAGGTCATCCAGCTGTGACAAATCACACTCAGATGGCTGGTAAGTTTTACATCTATTCTGTGTGACACTAATCTGGTTTAATGAAGTTTAAAGAAGACATCGAGTTCATGAACTGCATTAACTATTCATGGTCAGTGGGTTGGTCTTCATGGTCAGTGGGTCTTCATGGTCAGTGGGTTGGTCTTCATGGTCAGTTGGTTGGTCTTCATGGCCAGTGGGCTGGTCTTCATGGTCAGTGGGTCTTCATGGTCAGTGGGTTGGTCTTCATGGTCAGTGGGTTGGTCTTCATGGTCAGTGGGTCTTCATGGTCAGTCGGTTGGTCTTCATGGTCAGTTGGTTGGTCTTCATGGTCAGTGGGTCTTCATGGTCAGTGGGTCTTCATGGTCAATTGGTTGGTCTTCATGGTCAGTGGGTTGGTCTTCATGGTCAGTGGGTTGGTCTTCATGGTCAGTGGGTTAGTCTTCATGGTCAGTTGGTTGGTCTTCATGGTCAGTGGGCTGGTCTTCATGGTCAGTTGGTTGGTCTTCATGGTCAGTGGGTTGGTCTTCATGGTCAGTTGGTTGGTCTTCATGGTCAGTGGGTTGGTCTTCATGGTCAGTGGGTCTTCATGGTCAGTTGGTTGGTCTTCATGGTCAGTGGGTTGGTCTTCATGGTCAGTTGGTCTTCATGGTCAGTTGGTTGGTCTTCATGGTCAGTTGGTTGGTCTTCATGGTCAGTGGGTTCGTCTTCATGGTCAGTTGGTCTTCATGGTCAGTTGGTTGGTCTTCATGTTCAGTTGGTCTTCATGGTCAGTGGATTGGTCTTCATTGTCAGTGGGCTGGTCTTCATGGTCAGTGGGTCTTCATGGTCAGTGGGTTGGTCTTCATGGTCAGTTGGTATTCATGGTCAGTGGGTTGGTCTTCATGGTCAGTTGGTTGGTCTTCATGGTCAGTTGGTTGGTCTTCATGGTCAGTTGGTATTCATGGTCAGTGGGTTGGTCTTCATGGTCAGTTAGTTGGTCTTCATGGTCAGTTGGTATTCATGATCAGTGGGTTGGTCTTCATGGTCAGTGGGCTGGTCTTCATGGTCAGTTGGTTGGTCTACATGGTCAGTTGGTTGGTCTTCATGTTCAGTTGGTCTTCATGGTCAGTGGGTTGGTATTCATGGTCAGTGGGTCTTCATGGTCAGTGGGTTGGTCTTCATGGTCAGTTGGTATTCATGGTCAGTGGGTTGGTCTTCATGGTCAGTTGGTTGGTCTTCATGGTCAGTGGGTTGGTCTTCATGGTCAGTTGGTTGGTCTTCATGGTCAGTTGGTATTCATGGTCAGTGGGCTGGTCTTCATGGTCAGTGGGTTAGTCTTCATGGTCAGTGGGTTGCAAGTGGGCTAGTCTTCATGGTCAGTTGGTTGGTCTTCATGGTCAGTGGGTCTTCATGGTCAGTTGGTTGGTCTTCATGGTCAGTTGGTCTTCAGGGTCAGTGCATTGGTCTTCATGGTCAGTGGGTTGGTCTTCATGGTCAGTGGGTTGGGCTTCATGGTCAGTGGGTTGGTCTTCATGTCCAGTTGGTCTTCATGGTCAGTGGGTTGGTCTTCATGGTCAGTTGGTCTTCATGGTCAGTGGGTTGGTCTTCATGGTCAGTTGGTATTCATGGTCAGTGGGTTGGTCTTCATGGTCAGTTGGTTGGTCTTCATGGTCAGTTGGTCTTCATGGTCAGTTGGTTGGTCTTCATGGTCAGTGGGTTGGTCTTCATGGTCAGTTGGTTGGTCTTCATGGTCAGTTGGTCTTCATGGTCAGTGGGTTGGTCTTCATGGTCAGTGGGTTGGTCTTCATGGTCAGTGGGTTGGTCTTCATGGTCAGTTGGTTGGTCTTCATGGTCAGTTGGTTGGTCTTCATGGTCAGTTGGTATTCATGGTCAGTGGGCTGGTCTTCATGGTCAGTGGGTTGGTCTTCATGGTCAGTTGCTATTCATGGTCAGTGGGTTGGTCTTCATGGTCAGTTGGTATTCATGGTCAGTGGGCTAGTCTTCATGGTCAGTTGGTTGGTCTTCATGGTCAGTGGGTCTTCATGGTCAGTTGGTTGGTCTTCATGGTCAGTTGGTTGGTCTTCATGGTCAGTGGGTTGGTTGGTCTTCATGGTCAGTGGGTTGGTCTTCATGGTCAGTTGGTTGGTCTTCATGGTCAGTGGGTTGGTCTTCATGGTCAGTTGGTTGGTCTTCATGGTCAGTGGGTTGGTCTTCATGGTCAGTTGGTTGGTCTTCATGGTCAGTTGGTTGGTCTTCATGGTCAGTGGGTTGGTCTTCATGGTCAGTGGGTTGGTCTTCATGGTCAGTTGGTTGGTCTTCATGGTCAGTGGGTTGGTCTTCATGGTCAGTTGGTCTTCATGGTCAGTGGGTCTTCATGGTCAGTTGGTTGGTCTTCACAGTCAGTGGGTCTTCATGGTCAGTTGGTTGGTCTTCATGGTCAGTGGGTTGGTCTTCATGGTCAGTTGGTTGGTCTTCATGGTCAGTGGGTTGGTCTTCATGGTCCGTTGGTTGGTCTTCATGGTCAGTTGGTCTTCATGGTCAGTTGGTTGGTCTTCATGGTCAGTGGGTGGGTCTTCATGGTCCGGGTGACCTTTCCAGAGCAGGTGCTGAAGGTTCTCTCTCTCTTCTTGCTTCTGCTTGCTCTGTGCAGGTCCAACCACTGAACAGTACAACCCATCTGGTCAGGGTCCTGAAGGTGAGACAACACACACCTGTCTGTCTGAAGCCTGTCAGATGACCAGAGACAGTTATGGATCAGTCATTCACCCACCCACATACTGGCGGTCAGCAGCGTCGTCCTTCAGAGGGTCATCGGTTCGATCCCTGGCTCCACTAGTCCATGCCGATGTGTCCTTGGGCAAGACACGTAATTCCAAAGTTGCTCGCTAGATGTTGGAACCGTAGCCCCTCCCCTCAGGGTGTGAATGTTAGTTCCTGCTGATGGGTAGGTGGAACCGTAGCCCCTCCCCTCAGGGTGTGAATGTTAGTTCCTGCTGATGGGTAGGTGGAACCGTAGCCCCTCCCCTCGGGGTGTGAATGGGTGAATGATGTCATGTCGTGTTAAAGAGAGGTCGCAAGACTAGAAAAGCGCTTTACAAGGTTAATTTGCCACATAAGGTCAAAAACAATGTTCATTCAAAAACACATGATAGTTTTGAATTGAATATGTATTATTTTAACGGTTAGCAAACCATTTGACTGTTCAATCATATTTAATGAGGTACGTTTTGTTTACTCACTTGAACAATGAATACATAAAACAATCAAAGGGCAAATAGTTCAATGTTTTGGTTGTTTCAGGTACAGAAAATGTGGAATTGGAGGATACCTGCTGACTTCCACATAAAGCCGCGTGTTCGATTCCTGCGCTACCGCTTCCAGTGTACCAACCAATCAGCATGGCCAAGGAAATCACCCCCTTCCCACGAGCTATAGACCACGACCAGGCAGCAGCTCAATGGTGTTTTTTTAAATATTTAATATGTGGATCTGTTTATAGATGTATGTTTATTTGGTTTTAGAGAAAATAAAATAAAAATCAATTTCAGATAAGTTTCGGTTTGACCTGATGGGACACCGTCCGGATTGTAAACCTCTACAATAAATTTATTTTGTCTATTTTGAACATCAAACTGAGAATGTGTCTTTTATCCAGAGCAATCAGTCTCTATATTATTAATAATCTGATTGGAACGGTTCATGTGTTGAAGCTGCATTCTCCCTCCTGACCACCAGGGGGTGACTCCTCTGGTTGTATAGAAGTCTATGCTTCATGTGTTGAAGCTGCATTCTCCCTCCTGCGGGATCAATAAAGTATACATCTATCTATCTATCTATCTGACCACCAGGGGGCACACTGGAGGCTTCAGAGAGCCGTCATGACTCTCGAACAGAAGAACAACAGACAGCTTTTCTCAGATGGTTCTTCATTCCAACAAACAACCAGAAACAGAAAGGAATCTCACCGTCTTTCTGATCAACACTTCTCATTCAGAAACATATTTTAAATATTGGGATTCTCTCCATCTTCTATATTGACGCAGGAAAACAAAGACTTGAACATGCAGAAGTCACATGATCCTTTTCGGGGTTTAACGGCGGTTTGAATAAAAGCGGCAAAGAAGAAAAACAAACAAGAAAAAGGAGAAGACCGCGAGATAAACCGGTTGACGTTAATCTGCATAACCTTTGACCTACTGATGGATCAACAGTTTCCTCTATTGATGCTTCTGAGGAGCCCACTGTCCTGTTGCCATGGTGACCAATAAATCACATGTCACACCCTCTTCTAACTGAGGTCAGAGTCCAGGTGGGCGTGGCTTAGCAGAGCAGCAGCAGGGTCATCAGTGGGAGGGTCAGAGGTGAAGAAAGGGCCCGCCTCCAGCTCCAGGAGGGAGGGCAGGTTGGCCACGACCTCCCCGGAGCTGATTGGTTCAGACATCGGGACAGGCGTGTACTGCACCAGCTGCTTCCCTGGACCAATCAGAGAGCAGCACACGGTCACCACGAGGACAGGTTCAAGGGTCCTCACATGTCGTGAAGTCCAGAATGTGTGTTTACCTGCGTTGGTGTTGCTGCTCTCGCTGCCATTGAGGACGTCTTCAGACAGCAGCTGAGAGGAAACAGTGACTTCATCACACGGGGCGAGGTCATCGTCAACACACATGACCATGACCCTAACCATCTCTACATTATAGACTCATGATGTATAACCTAACTCCATCTCGACACGCCTCTGCCTGTGTGTGTGTGTGTGTGTGTGTTGAACTCACCGTGTCCAGACAGTCCAGATCAAAGTCTCCAGAGGAACAGGAAGAAGAGAAAAACTAAAAAACAATGTTTGAAGCATGTTAATATATCTACTGTTGTAGGGGAGTACCGCACACCTCCACGTCACATTCCTCCTGTAAATACGTTAATGTGACCGACACGTGTTTACACACACAACAGGTGTTGATACACACACAACAGGTGTTTATACACACACAGGTGTTGATACACACACAACACGTGTTTATACACACACACAGGTGTTGATACACACACACAGGTGTTGATACACACAACAGGTGTTGATACACACAACACGTGTTGATACACACACACAGGTGTTTATACACACACACAGGTGTTTATACACACACACAGGTGTTTCTATACACACAACAGGTGTTTATACACACACAGGTGTTTATACACACACACAGGTGTTTCTATACACACAACAGGTGTTTCTATACACACAACAGGTATTTCTATACACACAACAGGTGTTTATACACACACAGGTGTTTATACACACACAGGTGTTTCTATACACACAGGTGTTTCTATACACACAGGTGTTTCTATACACAAAACAGGTGTTTATACACACACAGGTGTTTCTATACACAAAACAGGTGTTTATACACACGACAGGTGTTTATACACACACACACACACACAGGTGAGTGCATGCCACTGACCTCCATGAGCGGCGAGGGGTCGAAGGTGAAGGCCTGTGTGTTCAGGATGCTCTGCAGGTTTTCCAGACTGCTGTCAATGCAGTCGACGTGATTGGACAGTTCAGACCTGAAACAGGAAGTGACATCACGGGGTCTCTTCGTCCCGTTGAACATGCTGACGAAGTGACGCAGACTCAAGTCATCATGAACATGAAGAGAATGAGATTAATGACTGACTTGTCATCTCGTGTTGAAACAAAGCGCCAGCGGTCAGGTGACAGTCCACCTGCAGAGGGAGGGGGGCGGGGCCTGAGGGAAGCAAGGGAAGAAACACCTGGAACTTAAGAGAACGACCATCGGGCGGGTTGTTGGTGGCAAGGTGGGGCTGTGGGTCAGGAGGAGGGGCTGTGGGTCAGGAGGTGGGGCTGTGGGTCAGGAGGAGGGGCTGTGGGACAGGAGGTGGGGCTGTGGGTCAGGAGGAGGGGCTGTGGGTCAGGAGGAGGGGCTGTGGGACAGGAGGAGGGGCTGTGGGACAGGAGGAGGGGCTGTGGGTCAGGAGGTGGGGCTGTGGGTCAGGAGGAGGGGCTGTGGGTCAGGAGGTGGGGCTGTGGGTCAGGAGGAGGGGCTGTGGGTCAGGAGGTGGGGCTGTGGGTCAGGAGGAGGGGCTGTGGGACAGGAGGTGGGGCTGTGGGTCAAGATTCAAGATTCAAGATTCAAGATGTTTTATTTGTCACACACACACAGGGTGTGCAGTGAAATGAAAGTGGCAATGCTCAGCAGGAATGTGCAAGGGCAACAAGTACACACTATTTACAAATAAAAAACAACACAATATTTACAGTAAGTGTGTGTGTGTGTGTGTGTGTGCCTAAGAGGGCAGTGTGTGGGTCTATGTGGGGGTCCTGGTGAGGTCGGGTTCACAATCCTGATGGCCTGAGGAAAGAAACTCCGTCTCAGTCTCTCTGTTCTTGCAGCGTGACTACGGGCGCCTGCCTGACCGCAACAGCTGAAACAGTCTGTTGTTGGGGTGGTGAGGATCCTTCATGATCCTGCGGCTCTGGTTCTGCACCTCCTGGTGTACAAGTCCTGCAGGGTGGGGAGTGTAGTTCAATAGTGCGTTCAGCCGAGCACTACTCTCTGAAGAGCCTTCCTGTCCTGGCGGGCAGTTGCCAAACCAGGCTGTGATGCTTCCTGTCAGGGCGCTCTCTACAACTCAGAGTAGAAGGACTGAAGGATCCTCTGGGAAACTTTAAATTTCCTCAGCTGCCTGAGGTGGTAGGCGCTGCCTTGCCTTTCTCACCAGAGTGTCTGTGTTTGTTGACCATGTCAGATCCTCGGTGATGTGGACTCCCAGGTATTTATACCCGCTCACCCTCTCCACAGTAGTCCGTTAATCCCCAGTGGTGATCGTACTCTGTTGTTGTACCCTCCTAAAGTCCACAATCAGCTCCTTAGTTTTGGTGACATTCATGATGAGGCTGTTGTCCTGGCACCAGAGTGACAGATCAGCAACTTCCTCAGGTAGGCCTTCTCGTGGTTGTCGGAGATCAGGCCCACCACCACTGTGTCATCCGCAAACTTGATGATGGTGTTGGAGCTGAACCTGGCCACACAGTCATGTGTGTACAGGGAGTACAGTAGGGGCTGAGGACGCAACCCTGGGGATCCTGTGTTCAGGGTGAGGGATTTGGAGGTGTGTCTGCCCACCTGACCACCTGTGGCCTGGCGGTCAGGAAGTCCAGGATCAAGCACACAGGGGTGTTCAGTCCCAGCTCAATCAGCTTGCCGGCCAGTCTGGAGGGACTATGGTGTTGAAAGCTGAACTATAATCAATGAACAGCAGTCTCACATAGCCCCCTCTGGCTGTCCAGATGAGAGAGTGTGGTGTGCAGTACCTGGGAGACAGCATCATCCGTGGATCTGTTTGGGCGATAAGCAAACTGCAGCGGGTCCATGGAGGAAGGGAGGAAGGCGCAGATGTAGTCCTTTATCAGCCTCTCAAAGCATTTCATGTCCACCGAGGTGAGGGCCACCGGTCGGTAGTCATTCATACATGCTGGAGAAGCATTCTTGGGCACAGGGACAATAGTGGATCTCTTGAAGCAGGCGGGGACCACGGACTCAGCCAGGGAGAGGTTGAGGGGCTGTGGGTCAGGAGGAGGGGCTGTGGGACAGGAGGTGGGGCTGTGGGTCAGGAGGAGGGGCTGTGGGTCAGGAGGTGGGGCTGTGGGACAGGAGGTGGGGCTGTGGGTCAGGAGGAGGGGCTGTGGGACAGGAGGTGGGGCTGTGGGTCAGGAGGTGGGGCTGTGGGACAGGAGGTGGGGCTGTGGGTCAGGAGGAGGGGCTGTGGGTCAGGAGGTGGGGCTGTGGGACAGGAGGTGGGGCTGTGGGTCAGGAGGAGGGGCTGTGGGACAGGAGGAGGGGCTGTGGGACAGGAGGTGGGGCTGTGGGCCAGGAGGAGGTGGGGCGGTGGGTGGGGAGGTGGGGCTGTGGGACAGGAGGTGGGGCTGTGGGACAGGAGGAGGGGCTGTGGGTCAGGAGGTGGGGCTGTGGGACAGGAGGTGGGGCTGTGGGTCAGGAGGAGGGGCTGTGGGCCAGGAGGAGGGGCTGTGGGTCAGGAGGTGGGGCTGTGGGTCAGGAGGAGGGGCTGTGGGACAGGAGGAGGGGCTGTGGGTCAGGAGGAGGGGCTGTGGGTCAGGAGGTGGGGCTGTGGGTCAGGATGAGGGGCTGTGGGTCAGGAGGAGGGGCTGTGGGACAGGAGGTGGGGCTGTGGGTCAGGAGGAGGGGCTGTGGGTCAGGAGGTGGGGCTGTGGGACAGGAGGTGGGGCTGTGGGTCAGGAGGTGGGGCTGTGGGACAGGAGGTGGGGCTGTGGGTCAGGAGGAGGGGCTGTGGGTCAGGAGGTGGGGCTGTGGGTCAGGAGGAGGGGCTGTGGGACAGGAGGTGGGGCTGTGGGTCAGGAGGAGGGGCTGTGGGACAGGAGGTGGGGCTGTGGGTCAGGAGGAGGGGCTGTGGGTCAGGAGGTGGGGCTGTGGGTCAGGAGGAGGGGCTGTGGGACAGGAGGTGGGGCTGTGGGACAGGAGGTGGGGCTGTGGGTCAGGAGGAGGGGCTGTGGGACAGGAGGTGGGGCTGTGGGACAGGAGGTGGGGCTGTGGGTCAGGAGGAGAGGCTGTGGGTCAGGAGGTGGGGCTGTGGGTCAGGAGGAGGGGCTGTGGGACAGGAGGTGGGGCTGTGGGTCAGGAGGAGGGGCTGTGGGTCAGGAGGAGGGGCTGTGGGACAGGAGGAGGGGCTGTGGGACAGGAGGAGGGGCTGTGGGACAGGAGGTGGGGCTGTGGGTCAGGAGGAGGGGCTGTGGGTCAGGAGGTGGGGCTGTGGGTCAGGAGGTGGGGCTGTGGGTCAGGAGGAGGGCTGTGGGACAGGAGGTGGGGCTGTGGGTCAGGAGGAGGGGCTGTGGGTCAGGAGGAGGGCTGTGGGTCAGGAGGAGGGCTGTGGGTCAGGAGGTGGGGCTGTGGGTCAGGAGGAGGGGCTGTGGGTCAGGAGGTGGGGCTGTGGGTCAGGAGGAGGGGCTGTGGGACAGGAGGTGGGGCTGTGGGTCAGGAGGAGGGGCTGTGGGACAGGAGGTGGGGCTGTGGGTCAGGAGGTGGGGCTGTGGGTCAGGAGGAGGGGCTGTGGGACAGGAGGTGGGGCTGTGGGTCAGGAGGAGGGCTGTGGGTCAGGAGGTGGGGCTGTGGGTCAGGAGGAGGGCTGTGGGTCAGGAGGTGGGGCGGTGGGACAGGAGGAGGGGCTGTGGGACAGGAGGTGGGGCTGTGGGTCAGGAGGTGGGGCTGTGGGTCAGGAGGAGGGGCTGTGGGACAGGAGGTGGGGCTGTGGGTCAGGAGGAGGGGCTGTGGGTCAGGAGGTGGGGCTGTGGGTCAGGAGGAGGGGCTGTGGGTCAGGAGGAGGGGCTGTGGGTCAGGAGGTGGGGCTGTGGGTCAGGAGGAGGGGCTGTGGGACAGGAGGTGGGGCTGTGGGTCAGGAGGAGGGGCTGTGGGTCAGGAGGTGGGGCTGTGGGTCACCAGCGTAACCGTTTACTTACCTGTCGATACAGGCGATGGTTTGACATCTCAGAGGCTGGAGGCCGGAGCTGAGGGCGCCGGGCGCTGAGGGAGGCGGAGCTGAGGGAGGCGGAGCTGAGGGAGGCGGAGCGGCGGACAAAGGACTGACTCCAGAGAACAGGAAGTCAAGAACTGAGAGAAGAAAGGAAGACGTCAACTAAGAGAAGAAAAAACAGCCTCAAGAAAACCTTCAGATGTTACCTGGTGGAGTGGTGATGGAGGTGTGTGAGCTGTTACCTGGTGGAGGAGTGGTGATGGAGGTGTGTGAGCTGTTACCTGGTGGAGGAGTGGTGATGGAGGTGCTCAGGCTGGGCTTGGTCTCCTGTAAGATGGAGTTGATGAAGGTGGTGGGGGAGAGGGGCGTGTCCACAGAAGTGTCTCCGCCCTCCAGGACAGGAATGGACGGCTCCTCTTTGATGTGGCTTTCTCTGCAGGTGAAACAGGAACGTGGATTGGCCGTTACTGACTGCTGACGAACCAATCAGATGACAAGAACGCAGGCGTCTCATTGGCTGTCAGAGCAGTCACCTACCGAGTGTGGGAGTGGCTCGAGAGCCTTTATCTATGTTCATGTCACTGAGCCACAGTGACCTTTAGAGGTCAGTCCAGGAAACTAAATGTTATTGACTACACAAGAAATGATTTAATGTGTTCTCACTCAACATCATTCCAATCACAGGCCAAACTCTCGCCTATGGGCGTGGCCACATCTGTGATGTCAGAGATGATTGGTCCAGAGGTCACCGGGGAGTCTGCTGCCTGAAAACAGACAGACAGCTTGTAGAGCTAGAAGCCAGCAGAGCGCTCACTGATGAGGTCATCACTACCAGTGACATCACATGTGTCACTACGATGAAGCCACATCAAAACAGACGTACGATGATGTAACCTTCCACCAGATCTTTTCTAATTGTTACCAACATTGTATTAATTAAACATAATGGACGTAAATTCCTCTGTTTTCTACGTATACAAAATGTTTTAAAACAGCAGATATAAACAGTGCGATGAAGCGATAATGGTTCCATGATGACATCATCGCTCTGCGTGGACAGGTGAGCTGTACCTGCATGTGCTCCAATGAGAGAGGGTGGCTGTATTTAGGCATCGAGTGGGAGGAGCCAGAGTCGTTCAACATCAGGGGACTGCGGAAAGAGATGAAACACTAGTACACAGTGTAGTACACGCTGTAGTGCACGGTGTAGTACATGGTGTCGTATACGCTCTAGTACACGGTGTAGTACACGGTGTCGTATACGGTGTAGTACACGCTGTAGTACACGGTGTCGTATACGGTGTCGTACACGCTGTAGTACACGGTGTAGTACACGGTGTAGTACACAGTGTAGTACACGGTGTAGTACACAGTGTAGTATACGGTGTAGTATACGGTGTAGTACACGGTGTAGTACACGGTGTAGTATACAGTGTAGTACAGTGTAGTACAGTGTAGTCGGTGTAGTACAGTGTAGTACAGTGTAGTACAGTGTAGTACACAGTGTAGTACACAGTGTTGGAACTTGCATTTTCCTCTTGACACCCATAATCCTGTTCGACTGGACGAGAGACACCAGGAATTGGATCAACTGCAAAGAGAGAGAGTTTATTACTGATTCAGATAGAAGCCACATTGTAGTGGTGACTGGTGTAGTGGTGGACTGGTGTAGTGGTGACTGGTGTAGCGGTGACTGGTGTAATGCTGGACTGGTGTAGCGGTGATGGGTGTAGCGGGACGGTGTAGCGTGACGGGTGCAGCGTGGCGGTGTCGCGTGACGACGGTGTAGCGTGACGACGGTGTAGCGTGACGATGTAGCGTGACGGGTGTAGCGTGACGGGTGTAGCGTGACGGGTGTAGCGGTGGCTACCTTGTTGACGACCTGCTGCTGCTGCAGGTGCTTCTGTCTTAGACTCGCCATTTCTCTCCACAGAGCCTCATTCTCACTGAAAGATGCAGAAAGAAGTTCTGGTCTGGTTCTGGTCTAGTTCTGGTCTGGTTTGGTTCTCATTTGGTGCTGGTCTGGTTCTGGTCTGGTGCTGGTTCTGGTCTGGTGCTGGTCTGGTTTTGGTCTGGTGCTGCTCTGGTTTTGGTTCTGGTCTGGTGCTGGTCTGGTTCTGCTCTGGTTTTGGTTCTGGTGCTGCTCTGGTTTTGGTTCTGGTCTAGTGCTGGTTCTGGTCTGGTGCTGGTCTGGTGCTGCTCTGGTTTTGGTTCTGGTCTGGTGCTGCTGCTCTGGTTTTGGTCTGGTTTTGGTTCTGGTCTGGTTTTGGTGCTGGTCTGGTGCTCATACCTGCAAACTCATGAGGGGTGAAAAAGGTGACAACAGGGGGTGCAGGTGACTTTTTTGTTGTTGTTGTCACCACACCACATCCATGTTGTTTGAAACCTCAAAGCTTTTAGAACCACAACTTCAGTCATTTTGTTGTTCTGACCACAAATCTAAATAATGATAATAAACAGTTTAAGAACAAAAGGTCCTCCGCTCTGACTCAGCCCTATAATGATAGTAATAACAAATATACATTGTGATTATATATAATAGGGTTAAAGTCATTCATGAACCAACTTCCTTTTGTTTTGCCTGAACAGTCCTCATGGACTTTTCCCTGAATCTGTTCTGTCTCCACCTGTTTGTCACGATACTCACATTATAACTTCTATTCATATTACATACCTGCCATAAATATCATGATACCCCATACCAGGATTCAATACAATACCATAAAAACAATATGGTATCATAAATACTAGAAAGGGTATATTTATCTATAATAGTAATAAATAAAACATCTGTATGGTTCACTTTTTACCAACTTTATCAACACTTAACAAATGACAGTAATATGAGTATTAATACAGCCAGATATGAATGAAACTACATGGTTCCATCAGAGCAGTGATGATCACTATGAGGCCGTTAGTCTCTGACCAGATGATCCACAGTTCATCAGGATGAGCAGCTGGAGAGTTACACAACTTTACAGACTGAAACATTTACCTTCTGGCATCTTTTTATTCTTTAAGCCGAAGTCTCTAAGCTCCGCCTCTTCTCTCGCTGTGAGCTGCGCGGTGTGCAGACAGCTCGACACGAAGCAGCGTGCTCTGATCGCTCTCTTAATGAAGTATCGATCCTAAAAATATGCTAAATCACATCGTGTTTAACGTACGGGTACTTTGTTAGCATCGCTGCACCGTGCAGCGTGACAGCAGCAGATGTAGCGGACTAACATTCAAGCTAACCTAACTTCCCAAACGATGTCGACATCTTGACGCTGATTGGCCGAGACTCGACACGCCCTATCAAAGATGTTTTATTGCGAAGAAGAGCACCACTTCACACTTCTCTCCGCGTCTCACTGCAATCTCAACGGCAGCGGGTTTTGGTTCTGGTCTGGTGCTGGTCTGGTTTTGGTTCTGGTCTGGTTTTGGTCTGGTTTTGGTTCTGGTCTTGTTTTGGTGCTGGTCTGATTTTGGTTCTGGTCTGGTGCTGGTCTGGTTTTGGTTCTGGTGCTGGTCTGGTTTTGGTTCTGGTCTGATTTTGGTTCTGGTCTGGTGCTGGTCTGGTTTTGGTCTGGTTTTGGTTCTGGTCTGGTTTTGGTTCTGGTCTGGTGCTGGTCTGGTTTTGGTTCTGGTCTGGTGCTGGTCTGGTTTTGGTGCTGGTCTGGTGCTGGTCTGGTTTTGGTTCTGGTTTTGGTTCTGGTCTGGTTTTGGTTCTGGTCTGGTTTTGGTGCTGGTCTGGTGCTGGTCTGGTTTTGGTTCTGGTCTGATTTTGGTTCTGGTCTGATTTTGGTTCTGGTCTGGTGCTGGTCTGGTTTTGGTTCTGGTCTGGTTTTGGTGCTGGTCTGGTGCTGGTCTGGTTTTGGTTCTGGTTTTGGTTCTGGTCTGGTTTTGGTTCTGGTCTGGTTTTGGTTCTGGTCTGATTTTGGTTCTGGTCTGATTTTGGTTCTGGTCTGGTGCTGGTCTGGTTTTGGTTCTGGTCTGGTTTTGGTTCTGGTCTGGTTTTGGTTCTGGTCTGGTGCTGGTCTGGTGCTGGTGTTCTCACTGTTTCATGGCGATGATTCTGGAGTCGATGGTTTCCTGCTTTCCCTTCATCAGCTGGACGTCACTCAGGATCTGACTCACATCGTGTGCCGACATCTTCACTTCCTCCTGACGCACAGACGACACCTGAACACATCACAGCCCAGGTGTGTTCAGGTGTCCCAGGTGTGTCCCAGGTGTGTTCAGGTGTCCCAGGTGTGTTCAGGTGTGTTCAGGTGTCCCAGGTGTGTTCAGGTGTCCCAGGTGTGTTCAGGTGTCCCAGGTGTGTTCAGGTGTCCCAGGTGTGTTCAGGTGTCCCAGGTGTGTTCAGGTGTCCCAGGTGTGTTCAGGTGTCCCTGGTGTGTTCAGGTGTCCCTGGTGTGTTCAGGTGTGTTCAGGTGTGTCCCAGGTGTGTTCAGGTGTGTTCAGGTGTGTTCAGGTGTCCCAGGTGTGTTCAGGTGTGTCCCAGGTGTGTTCCAGGTGTGTTCAGGTGTGTCCCAGGTGTGTTCAGGTGTGTTCAGGTGTGTTCAGGTGTCCCAGGTGTGTTCAGGTGTCCCAGGTGTGTTCAGGTGTCCCAGGTGTGTTCAGGTGTCCCAGGTGTGTTCAGGTGTCCCAGGTGTGTTCAGGTGTCCCAGGTGTGTTCAGGTGTGTTCAGGTGTGTTCAGGTGTCCCAGGTGTGTTCAGGTGTGTTCAGGTGTGTTCAGGTGTGTTCAGGTGTGTCCCAGGTGTGTCCCGGTGTGTTCAGGTGTGTTCAGGTGTGTCCCAGGTGTGTCCCGGTGTGTTCAGGTGTCCCAGGTGTGTCCCAGGTGTGTTCAGGTGTGTTCAGGTGTGTTCAGGTGTGTTCAGGTGTGTTCAGGTGTGTTCAGGTGTGTTCAGGTGTGTTCAGGTGTGTTCAGGTACGTACGTTGGTGACTTTGCGTTTGATGTTCTCCAGCAGGTGTTCTTCTCCTCTGATGAAGAACGGATGTTGGAACTCGGTGTCGTCTCTCTCCGGTTTCACCAGACCGCCGTGCTCGATGTGGACCACCTTCCGGAACCCGTCTGAGAACACAGCGCCAAGAACGAGTAGTACTACAGAGCATGCAGTACTACTACAGAGCATGTAGTACTACTACAGAGCATGCAGTACTACTACAGAGCATGCAGTACTACTACAGAGCATGCAGTACTACTACAGAGCATGCAGTACTACTACAGAACATGTAGTACTACTACAGAACATGTAGTACTACTACAGAGCATGTAGTACTACTACAGAACATGTAGTACTACTACAGAGCATGTAGTACTACTACAGAGCATGCAGTACTACAGGCATGCGGTACTACTGGGCATGCGGTACTACTACAGGCATGTGGTACTACTGGGCATGCAGGTACTGCAGGTGCGGTGCTACTACAGAACATGCAGTACTACTACAGAGCATGCGTGCAGGTGCTACTACAGACATGTGGTACTGCAGAACATGTGGTACTACTACAGAGCATGTAGTACTACTACAGAGCATGTAGTACTACTACAGAGCATGCAGTACTACTACAGAACATGTAGTACTACTACAGAACATGTAGTACTACTACAGAACATGTAGTACTACTACAGAACATGCAGTACTACTACAGAGCATGCAGTACTACTACAGAGCATGCAGTACTACTACAGAACATGTAGTACTACTACAGAGCATGTAGTACTACTACAGAGCATGTAGTACTACTACAGAGCATGCAGTACTACTACAGAACATGCAGTACTACTACAGAACATGCAGTACTACTACAGAGCATGTAGTACTACTACAGAGCATGCAGTACTACTACAGAGCATGCAGTACTACTACAGAGCATGCAGTACTACTACAGAACATGTAGTACTACTACAGAACATGTAGTACTACTACAGAGCATGTAGTACTACTACAGGCATGTGGTACTGCTACAGGAACATGTGGTACTGCAGGCATGTGGTACTGCTACAGAACATGTGGTACTACTACAGGAGATACTACAGGGCATGTAGTGCTACAGGACATGTGGTACTACTACAGGCATGTGATTACTACAGAGAACATGTGGTACTACTGGGCATGTGGTACTACTACAGAACATGTAGTACTACTACAGAGCATGTAGTACTACTACAGAGCATGCAGTACTACTACAGAACATGTAGTACTACTACAGAACATGTAGTACTACTACAGAGCATGTAGTACTACTACAGAGCATGTAGTACTACTACAGAACATGTAGTACTACTACAGAAGAGTAATGAGGTCACCAGTGAGGTCAGATGTGAGGTCAGAGATGTCACCACTCACACATGTTGAGCTGCCGGATGAAGCTGGCCATGTTGCTGTGTTTGAAGAACTTTGGTAGAACTTCTTTAGAGAAGCGAGCCTGATCGAACACATGGAAGCTGGTTCCACTCTGACGGAGAACACAGAACCCAACGGGTCAACAGCAGAACATGCGTTCAGGTGTATTTATATATATATATATATATATATATACAGGGCTCTCAAGTCTTGAAGACACGCCAGAGTGACATATTCTGCCTGCTAACGTTAGTTGTTAGCCATTCGCTACCAGCTAAGCTAACATACGTACCGGGCTCCAGCAGATGAGCGGGTCGGTGACTGTGTTCGGCACCGGGTCCTCCACTAGGGTCCACAGTTTGGTGAGGAAGGCCGGGACGTTGCTGCCGCTTAACACCGCCCCCCCTGCTCCTCCGGGACTCTCCATCAGAGACACAGAAACGAGCAACCCGCTGAAGCTAATCTGAGCTAATGATGCTAACAGATACCTGACCGGGACTGCGGTCTGATCCGGGCCACAGGGAGTGGCTCCTGCTCCTGGACCGCGCCGCGGGTTTGCGGGTCTTCAGCTGACGTATTAATCTGTCTTCTTAATCAAAACTCCAGAACGGAAAACGACAACAAATCCGATCACACTAACTGCGCATTGAGCCGGCTGTCGCATCGTGATGACGTGAAACGTCTGGTCGCGTTGTGACGTAATGAGCTGGAATTTGCAATGGTGCCGTTAGAGTTGAGTCAAGCCCCTGGTCCCCTTAAGGCCTTAACACCGAAACCACATTAACGTATCCATGACAACCCAGAGTTCAGACCAGGAAGCAGGAGCAGAGTTGTAGTCTTACCGAGTTGTAGTCTCACACCGTCTCTTCCATTGCAGCAGTCACCCACCACAACTCTGTATAGACTGTGTTGTGTATGATGACCACCAGAGGGCGCCAACAGTGAACCCTCCAGACTTCCACTTCAAAAAAACGTAACCACGTGATGTGTGACGGAGAACGCGTCATCTTTGACCCCGGAAGTAATTCACCACGTGCTCTGATGGAGGAGAGCAGCAGCACGCGGAGTAACGAGCAGAGGAAGGAGATGAAGAAAGTCCTGGAAAAGACTGTGAAGAAGAGGAGTAAAGAGGAGCAGGAGGAGGAGGAGGAGGAGGAGCAGCAGGAGGAGGAGGTGAGGCCGACGGAGAGGAGGACCGGCGGCTAGCCGTTAGCATGCTAACAGGAGATAAATAGTGTTCTCCTGGTAGCCTGGTAGAGCCCTCCTACCGTAGTACTACCGAGAGTACTGCTGTAGTAGTACTACCGAGAGTACTGCTGTAGTAGTACTACTGAGAGTACTGCTGTAGTAGTACTACCGAGAGTACTGCTGTAGTAGTACTACCGAGAGTACTGCTGTAGTAGTACTACCGAGAGTACTGCTGTAGTAGTACTGCCAGTGCTGCTGTGTGTGGTACTGCCGAGGTACTGTGTGTGCACTGCGGAGTACTGCTGTGGTAGTGCCTGGTGCTGCTGTAGTACTACTGAGAGTACTGCTGTAGTAGTACTACCGACAGTACTGCTGTAGTAGTACTACCACTTATTTAGGTTCTACAATCACAATGTTGGTCTGTTATTATTCAGATCTTCAACTTCAAATGTACGGAGGAGAGGAAGAAGACGGAGGAGGAAGAGGAGGAGGAGAAGAAGACGGAGCAGGAGGAGGAAGAGGACCTGTCGGACAGCGAGGACAGTGTCTTCTCAGGACTGGAAGATTCTGGGAGTGACAGTGCGGATGATGAGGAAGAGGAGGGATCAGATGATGAAGAAGCAGAAAAGGACGATGATCCGAAGGTGTGTGTGTGTGGCTCTTCTGAGGGTTCTCCTCTGGAACTCACCTGTGTCCTGTTCTCCCTGCAGATAGAAAAGGAGAAGAAGATGGGGGTGACGGAGATAGAGGAAGAGGAGGAGGTGGCGGCGGCGACAGAAGCGAAGCAAGACGATGAGTACAAACACGACTCTTCGGACGAGGAGGTGAGACTGAAACTTTAGGACCGAGGTGTTGTGTTCATGTGATGTGTCCATGTGTCCATGTGATGTCTTCATGTGTCCATGTGTTCATGTGATGTCTTCATGTGTTCATGTGTTCATGTGATGTCTTCATGTGTTCATGTGATGTCTTCATGTGTTCATGTATTCGTGATAACCTTCATGTGTTCATGTGTTCATGTGATGTCTTCATGTGTTCATGTGATGTCTTCATGTGTTCATGTGTTCATGTGATGTGTTCATGTGATGTCTTCATGTGTTCATGTGATGTCTTCATGTGTTCATGTGTCCATGTGATGTCTTCATGTGTCCATGTGATGTCTTCATGTGTCCATGTGATGTGTTCATGTGTCCATGTGATGTCTTCATGTGTCCATGTGATGTCTTCATGTGTTCATGTGATGTGATGTCTTCATGTGTTCATGTCTTCATGTGTTCATGTGTCCATGTGATGTCTTCATGTGTTCATGTGTCCATGTGATGTCTTCATGTGTCCATGTGTTCATGTGATGTCTTCATGATGCTCCCATGTTCATGTGGATGTCTTCATGTGATATCTTCATGTGGATGTCTTTCATGTGTCCATGTGATATTTCGCATGTGTCCATGTGTTCGGCGTGATGTCTTCATGTGTTCATGTGATGTCTTCACAGTCCATGTGATGTCTTCATGCCATGTCCATGTGTTCGCGATGTCATGTGTCCATGTGATGTCTTCATGTGTCCATGTGATGTCTTCATGTGTTCATGTGTTCATGTGATGTCTTCATGTGTCCATGTGATGTGTCCATGTGTCCATGTGATGTCTTCATGTGTCCATGTGATGTGTCCATGTGTCCATGTGTTCATGTGATGTGTTCATGTGTCCATGTGATGTCTTCATGTGTCCATGTGTTCATGTGATGTGTCCATGTGTCCATGTGTCCATGTGATGTCTTCATGTGTTCATGTGTCCATGTTCGCGGATGTCTTCATAAAACCATGCGATGTCCATGTGATGTGTCCATGTGATGCTCCTCATGTGTCCATGTCTTCATGATGTCTCATGCGTGTCCATGTGATGTCTTCATGTCTCCATGTGTCATGTTCATGTGATGTCTTCGGCGTGTATTGATGTCTTCATTCATGTGATATCTTCTGTGATGTGTTCCATATGTTCATGTGTCTGTCTTCATGTGTTCATGTGCCCATGTGATGTCTTCATGTGTCCATGTGATGTCTTCATGTGTTTATGTGTTCATGTGATGTCTTCATGTGTCCATGATGTCTCTTGCGCGATGTGATGTGTTCATGTGTTCATGTGATGTGTTCATGTGATGTATTCATGTGTCCATGTGATGTCGTCATGTGTTCATGTGATGTCTTCATGTGTTCATGTTCATGGATGCCCTCTGCTGTGTTCATGTGATGTCTTCATAAAGTCTGGCGGATGTGTTCATATGATGTATCTGCGTCATGTGTCCATGTGATGTCTTCATGTATTCATGTGTCATATGATATCTTCCTTCATGTGTCCATGTCATGTGTTCATGTGTTCATGTGATGTGTTCATGTCTTCATGTGTCTTCATGTGTTCATGTGATGTCTTCATGTGTCCATGTGATGTGTTCATGTCTTCATGTGTCCATGTGATGTGTTCATGTGTCCATGTGATGTCTTCATGTGTTCATGTGTTCCCCATGTAATCATGATGTCTTCATGTTCATGACGTTCATGTGTTCATGTGATGTCTTAATATGTGATGTGTTCGCGTGATGTTCCCCATGCCGCGTCATGTGTTCATGTGTTCATGTGATGTGTTCATGTGTTCATGTGATGTCTTCATGATGTCTTCATGTGTCCATGTGATGTCTTCATGTGTCCATGTGTTCATGTGATGTCTTCATGTGTCCATGTGTTCATGTGATGTCTTCATGTGTTCATGTGATGTCTTCATGTGTCCATGTGATGTCTTCATGTGTTCATGTCTTCATGTGTTCATGTGATGTCTTCATGTGTTCATGTGATGTGTTCATGTGATGTGTTCATGTGTCCATGTGATGTCTTCATGTGTTCATGTGATGTGTTCATGTGATGTCTTCATGTGTTCATGTGTTCATGTGATGTCTTCATGTGTTCATGTGATGTCTTCATGTTTCATGTGTTCATGTGATGTCTTCATGTGTCCATGTGTTCATGTGATGTCTTCATGTGTTCATGTGTCCATGTGATGTCTTCATGTGTCCATGTGTTCATGTGATGTCTTCATGTGTTCATGTGTTCATGTGTTTGGCGTGATGCTCCTGTTCATGTGATGTCTTCATGTTCGTATGATGTCTTCATGTGTTCGCGATAACTGTTCATGTGATCGCGTCTGGCGGATGCTCATGTGTTCATGTGATATCGTTCATGTGTTCGCGATGTGTCCATGTGTTCGGGCATGTCTTCATGTGTTCATGATGTCTTCATGCGTCCATGTGATGTCTTCGCGTTCATGTGTCCCCTTAATGTGTTCATGTGTTCATGTGTTCACATGTGTTCATGTGATGTCTTCATGTGTTCATGTGATGTCTTCATGTGTTCATGTGATGTCTTCATGTGTTCATGTGTTCATGTGATGTCTTCATGTGTTCATGTGATGTCTTCGTGTACCATGTGTCCATGTGATGTCTTCATGTGTCATGTCTTCATGTGGATGTCTCTGCGGGTTCATGTGATGTCTTCATGTGTTCATGTGTTCCGCGTCCGCTGTGATGTATTCGTGCGTGTTCATGTGATGTCTTCACAAAATCTGTCTTCCATGTGTTCATGTGATGTTCCCGCTTCATGGCGGTTCATGTGATGTCTTCTATGTGTCTGGCATGGCGTGTTCATGTGATGTCTTCATGTGTTCATGTGTTCATGGTCGGTGTGATGTCTCATGTGTCGGCGTGGATGTGTTCATGTGTTCATGTGATGTCTTCATGTGTTCATGTGATGTCTTCATGTGTTCATGTGATGTCTTCGTGTTCATGTGTCCATGTGTTCATGTGTTCATGTGTTCATGTGATGTCTCTATGTGTCCATGCGTGATGTCTTCATGTGTCCATGGCGTGTTCATGTGATGTCTTCAATGTGTCCGCATGTGTGTTCATGTGATAACTTCATGTGTTCATGTGTTCATGTGAGTATATTCATGTGTTCATGTATGATATCTTCATGTATCCATGTGTTCATAAACTATTATGTCCATGTATTTCATGTAATGTCTTCATGTGTCCATGTTCATGTGATATTCATGTGTCCATGTCATGATGTCTTCATGTGTTCATGTGGATGTGTTCATGTGTTCATGTCGGCGATGTCTTCTGCGGATGTGTCCATGTGTTCATGTGATGTCATCATGTGATGTCTTCATGTGATGTCTTGCGTGCGTGTTTATGGATGTCCATGTGTTCATGTGATGTGCGTCATCGGCGTGTCCATGTGACGTTTTCCACAACTGGCATGCGTGATGTCTTCATGTGTCCATGTGTTCATGTGATGTCTCTCATGTGTTCATATGTGATTAAGAAACCTTCATGATGTTCATGTGTTCATGTGATGTATTCCATGTGTCTCATGTGATGTCTTCATGTGTCCATGGCGTGGATGCCCCTCTTCATGTGGTATGATGTCCATGGTGTTCATGTGATACCATGTGTTCCAGCCTTGATGGCGGTTCGCGTGATGTGTTCAATGTGTTGTCTTCATGGCATTTCATGTGTTCATGTGATGTCTTCATGTGTATGTCCATGCGGATGTCCATGTGTTCATGTGATGTGTTCATGTCTCATGTGTTCCATGTGATGTCTTCTTTGTCCGTGATGTGTCTCCGTGTTCATGTGATGTCTTCATGTGTTCATGTGATGTGTTCATGTGATGTCTTCATGTGTTCATGTGATGTCTTCATGTGTCCATGTGATGTCTTCATGTGTTCATGTGTCCATGTGATGTCTTCATGTGTTCATGTGTCCATGTGATGTCTTCATGTGTCCATGTGATGTCTTCATGTGTTCATGTGTTCATGTGATGTCTTCATGTGTTTATGTGTTCATGTGATGTCTTCATGTGTTCATGTGTTCATGTGATGTCTTCATGTGTCCATGTGATGTCTTCATGTGTCCATGTGTCCATGTTCGCGTAACTGTGTTCATGTGTTCGCTGTCATGTGTTCAGGTCCATGTCTTCATGTGTCTGTGTCCACATGTGATGTCTTCATGTTCATGTGTCCATGCTGATGTCTTCATGTGTTCATGTGATGTCCATGTTCATATGATGTTCATGTGTCCATGGTGTTCTTGGATGTCTTCCATGTGTTCATGTGATGTCTTCATGTGTTCATGTGTTCATGTGATGTCTTCATGTGATGTGATGTCTTCATGTGTTCATGTTCATGTGATGTCTTCATGTGTTCATGTGATGTCTTCATGTGTTCATGTGTTCATGTGATGTCTTCATGTGTTCATGTGATGTCTTCATGTGTTCATGTGATGTCTTCATGTGTCCATGTGTTCGTATGATGTCTTCATGTTTTCATATTGTGTTCATGTGATGTCTTCATATGTCCATGTGATGTATTCATGTGTTCATGTGTCCATGTGTTCATGTGATGTATTCATGTCTATGTGTTCATGTGTTCATGTGATGTCTTCATGTGTTCATGTGATGTCTTCATGTGTTCATGTGTCCATGTGATGTCTTCATGTGTTCATGTGTTCATGTGATGTCTTCATGTGTCCATGTGATGTATTCATGTGATTTCATGTGTTCATGTGATGTCTCTGGCGTGTCCATGTGTTCATGTGATGTCTTACTATGTCATTCATGTGTTCATGTGATGTCTTCGGTATGTGTCCATAGTGTCTTTGCTGTGATGTCTAGTCATGTGTTCGATGTCTTCAATATGTGTTGCGCGTGATGTCGCGTGTCTGGCATGTGTTCATGTGATGTCTTCATGTGTTCATATTCATGTGTTCCGCGTGATGTGTGTGCTTCATGTGTTCATGTATTGATGTGTCTGCTGTGTTCATGTGATGTCTTCATGTGTTCATGTGTTCATTGATGTTCGCGGATGTGTTCGTATGATGTCTTCATGTGTTCATGTGATGTCTCTGGCGTGTCCATGTGTTCAGTGTTCTGTATTCATGTGTCTGGCGTCATGTGATCATCTGTCCATGTGTTCATGTGATATTCATTCATGTGTTCATGTGTCCATGTCGTCATGTGTTCATGTGATGTCTTCATGTGTCCATGTGTTCATGTGATGTCTTCATGTGTTCATGTGATGTCTTCATGTGTCCATGTGTTCATGTGATGTCTTCATGTGTTCATGTGTCCATGTGATGTCTTCATGTGTTCATGTGATGTCTCTGGCGTGGATGTGTTCATAACCATGCGGATGTCTTCATGTGTTCATGTGTCTTCATGTGTCCATGTGTTCATGTGATGTCTTCATGTGTCCATGTGATGTCTTCATGTGTTCATGTGATGTCTTCATGTGTTCATGTGATGTCTTCATGTGTTCATGTGATGTGTTCATGTCATGTGTTCATGTGTCTGCGGTCATGTTCGCGATGTCTTCTATGTGTTCATGATATGTTATGTTGTCCATGTGATGTCTTCATGTGTTCTTGATATTTCATGTGTTCAGCGTGCCGCGGATGTCTTCGCTGCTGCGGTTTATGTGATGTCTCCATGTGTCCGGCGTGTTCATGTGATGTCTTCATGTGTCCATGTGTTCATGTGATGTCTTCATGTGTTCATGTGATGCATGGATGTCTTCATGTGTTCATGTGATGTCTTCATGTGTCCATGTGTTCATGTGATGTCTCCATGTGTTCATGTGATGTGTTCATGTGTCCATGTGTCCATGTGATGTCTTCATGTGTTCATGTGTCCATGTGATGTCTTCATGTGTTCATGTGTCCATGTGATGTCTTCATGTGTTCATGTGTCCATGTGATGTCTTCATGTGTTCATGTGTCCATGTCGCGGGATGTCTTCATGTGTTCAGTTCGGGCGTGATGTCTTCATGTCTAGCGATGTGTTCATGTGATGTATTCATGTGTTCATGTGTTCATGTGTTCATGTGATGTCTTCATGTGTTCATGTGATGTGTTCATGTGTTCATGTGATGTGTTCATGTGTTCATGTGATGTCTTCATGTGTTCATGTGATGTCTTGGCGCCCATGTGATGTCTTCATGTGTTCATGTGTTCGCATGCGTTCATGTGATGTCTCTTCCATGTGTCCATGCGGATGTCTTCCTTGTGTTCATGTGTTCGTCCTGTGTGTCCATGGATGATGTCCTTTCATGTGTTCATGTCGAGCGGATGTCTTCATGTGTTCATGATGTTTATGTGTTGCCCTGCGTGTCTTCGCGGATGTGTTCATGTGTTCATGTGATGTCTTCATGTGTTCATGTGTTCATGATGTTGTGTCGCGTGGGCGTCCATGGATGTCTTGGGCATGTGTTCATGTGATGTCTTCAATGTTCATGTGGATGTCATGTGATGCGTCTTCATGTGTCCATGTGTCCATGTGATGTCTTCATGGATGTGTTCCATGTGTCTTCATGTGTTCATGTGTCATGTGATGTCTTCATGTGTCCATGTGATGTCTTCATGTGTCCATGTGATGTCTTCATGTGTTCATGTGATGTCTTCATGTGTTCATGTGATGTCTTCATGTGTTCATGTGTTCATGTGTTCATGTGTTCATGTGATGTCTTCATGTGTTCATGTGATGTCTTCATGTGTGTCGCGTGTGATGTATTCATGTGTTCCGCGTGTTGGCGGTGATGTCTTCTGGCGCTCGCGGATGTCCATGTGTTCATGTGATGTCTTCTGCGTTCCGGTGGTGTTCATGTGATGTCTCTGGCGTGTCATGTGGATGTCTTCCATGTTCGGCGTTCATGTGATGTTCATGTGTTCATGTGAAGTCTTCATGTGTCCATGTGTTATGTGATATTCATGTATTCATGTATGTTCATGTGATGTCTTCATGTGTTTTCATGTGATGTCTTCATGTGTTCATGTGTCCATGAAATGTCTTGCTGCGGCCCATGATGTGTTCGCGTGTTCATGTGATGTCTTCATGTGTCCAAGCCTCAATATGATATTCATGTGTTCACATGTATTCATGATGATGTATTATTATTCTCTCAGTCCATGATGTCTTCATGTGCCCCATGTGTCTCATGTGATGTATTCATGTTCATGTGGATGTCTTCATGTATTCGTAATATTTCGCGCGATGTCTTTCATGTGATATGTTCGCGTGTCTGCGATGTCTCTGTCATGTTCATGTGTTCATGTGATGTCTTCATGCTGTTCATGTGTTCATGATGTCTGTGTCTATGTGTCCGCTGTGATGTCTTCATGTGTTCATGTGTTCATGTGATGTCTTCATGTGTTTATGTGATGTCTTCATGTGTTCATGTGATGTCTTCATGTGTTCATGTGATGTCTTCATGTGTTTATGTGTTCATGTGATGTCTGTCTGCGTGTCCATGTGTTCATGTGATGTCTTCGGCATGTGTCCATGTGTGTTCATGTGATGTACTTCATGTTCATGTGATGTCTTCATGTGTTTATGTGATGTCTTCATGTGTGTTCGCTGTCTTCATGTCTTCATGTGTTCACATGTGATGTCTTCGCTGTGTTCATGTTCGCGGATCTTCATGTGTCCAGCGTGTTCATGTGATATCTCCATGTGTTCATGTGATGTCTTCATATGTTCATGTGTTCAAGGTCCATGCGTGATGTCTTCATGTGTTCATGTTCATGTGTCCATGTGTTCATGTCTTCATGTGTTCATGTGTTCATATGATGCTCCCCGCTGTCTTCCTATGTGTTCATGATGTGTTCATGTGATGTCTTCATGTGTTCATGTGTCCATGTGATGTCTTCATGTGTTCATGTGATGTGTTCATGTGTTCATGTGATGTCTTCATGTGTTCATGTGTCCATGTGATGTCTTCATGTGTGTTCATGTGATGTCTTCATGTGTTCATGTGATGTCTTCATGTGTCCATGTGTTCATGTGATGTCTTCATGTGTCCATGTGTTCATGTGATGTCTTCATGTGTTCATGTGTTCATGTGATGTCTTCATGTGTTCATGTGATGTCTTCATGTGTTCATGTGATGTCTTCATGTGTTCATGTCTTCATGTGTTCATGTGTTCATGTGATGTCTTCATGTGTTCATGTGTTCATGTGATGTATTCATGTGTCCATGTGATGTCTTCATGTGTTCATGTGTTCATGTGATGTCTTTAATAATTGTATGTTCATGTGATGTATTCATGTGTCATGTGATGTCTTCATGTGTTCATGTGTTCATGTGATGTCTTCATGTGTTCATGTGTTCATGTGATGTCTTCATGTGTTCATGTGTTCATGTGATGTCTTCATGTGTCCATGTGATGTCTTCATGTGTCCATGTGATGTCTTCATGTGTTCATGTGTTCATGTGATGTCTTCATGTGTTCATGTGATGTGTTCATGTGATGTCTTCATGTGTTCATGTGTCCATGTGATGTCTTCATGTGTCCATGTGATGTCTTCATGTGTTCATGTGTCCATGTGATGTGTTCATGTGATGTGTTCATGTGATGTCTTCATGTGTTCATGTGATGTGTTCATGTGATGTCTTCATGTGTTCATGTGATGTCTTCATGTGTTTATGTGATGTCTTCATGTGTTCCCTTTTTCCCTGTGTTAAAATTTTTGTTTCTGGGAATAAACACTGGGGCTTCCCTGGATGGGCAAAAAATTTCCCTTGGCTTCAATGGTGGGAAGGATTTTCCCCTGGCAAGGCATTGGGCTTCCTGGCAAAAGGGGGTGGTTCTGGGGGGTTCATTGTTCCCCCATTGGGGTTTAAGGGAAGGCTTCATGTAAGTTTCCTTTGTTCAGGAGCTTCAGGGCCAAAAAGAAAGTCTTCATGGCAGGGGGCCTGGGGAAGTCTTCAGGAAGTTCAGAGCCCCTTTAAAGGTTCAGGGGTTTTGGGGGAATGGCCCCCAAATTTTCCCCTGGAAAACCCCTTTGTTGTTCATGTTCATTTTGGCCCTGTTTCCCGGGGTCCAGGTTCTGTTGTTTAGGGGGATTCTTCAGTGGGAGTGATGCTTCCCCCGGTCCCAAGGGGCCCCGGAGCTTCATGTGTTTATGGGGCAATGTAAAAGGGCCCCGTCAAAAGGGTTATGTTTCAGGAGGTTCATGTGGCCAAAGGGGGTTTCTTTTTGGGCCCGTGATGGCCCCCTGTTCCTGGCCCCGGGTTCAAGGCCCCCGTTTTCAGGCAGGGGGTTCCTCAGGGGTCTTTCATTGTTCCAATGTTTCTGTGTTCCCCCTTGTCTTTTGTTTCTGTTCTGTGTCCCCTTTTGTTCTGTGTTCCCCCCTTTTTTGTCCCCTTTTGTTTCCTTTTGTTTTTGTTCTGTGTTCCCCTTTTATGTCTTTTGTGTCCCCTTTTTGTTCTGTGTTTTCTTCTTCTTTCCCCCCTTTTTCTTTTGTTTTTTCTTCTTTTGTCCCCCCCTTTTTTTGTGTTTCTGTCCTGTGTTCCCCCTTTTCTTTTGTGTCCCCTGTTCCTTTGTCCCCCTCTGTTTCTGTGTCCCCCCTTTCTTCTGTGTTCCCCCCTTTTCTTTGTGTTCCCTTTTCTTTTGTCCCCCCTTTCTGTGTCCCTGTTTCTGTGTTTTCTTCTGTGTTCCCCCTTTCCTTTTGTCCCCCCTTTCTGTGTTCCCCCTCCTTTCTCTGTGTGTTCCCCCTTCCTGTGTTCCCCCCCTTTTTGTGTTCCCCCCTTTTCCTGTGTCCCCCCTTTCTTTTCTGTGTCCCCCCTTTCCTTTTTGTTTTGTGTCCTTGTTCCCTTTTGTCCCTTTTTCTGTTCCCCCCTTTCTTGTCTGTTTCCTGTGTTTTGTTTCAGGGCCTGTGGCAGGGAGAACAGGGTTCCGTGTCCCCGGGTTTCCCGTGCAGGTTCCTGGGGTTTTTGGGGTTTCCCCGGAGGTTTAGGTGCCTGGCCTTTTCCTGTGGCCCCCCGGGTTAGGGTCCCCCCAAAATCCCAAGGGGCCCCGCAGTGTTAGGGAAAAGGGCCCCGGTTTAATTTTTTGGTTTTGCAGGGAAAATCAAACCCCCGGGAACCATTCCCCCAAATGGCCCCAAAGACCTTCCCCCCACCCCTTTGGTACCAAAATGGAGGGAAAAAGACAAACCCAGGGAAAAAGGGGCGCAGCCGACACCCGGACAAAAGGAGGGCCCGGGAAAGGGACACAAAGCAACCCCAGGGAAAGGGAAAACCCAAGCGAAACCCAAAGCGCGCGCAGGAGGGGAACCCCGGCAAAACAAGCAGACAAAGGACACCCGCGGGGAACAGGGGCGCGGCAACCGCCCCAGAGACCAGCGGGGAAAACCCCCAAAACCCCAAGAGACAACCCGGGACACAAGCCCGCCCCAACCCACGCCAAACACACCGGGCCCCGCCAGGGCCAGGGGACCAGGAGCCACGGCGGGCCAGGCCGACCCCCAGCCCAGGGGAGCCAGCCCCGGGAAAAGGAGCCCCACCCGGCACCCAAACCCCAAAACCCCCGACAAGCGCAGCCACCCGCCCACGAAAGGCAAGGGCCAAACCCGGTTTCCAAAAGCCCTTTAAGATGGGTTGGTCAAGGTTTGGGGGGGGGACGGGGCCCGCGGGGCCCCTACTTGGCCCTGGTTTGGGCCCAAAATGAAAAACTTTCAATTCTGGCCCAAGACAAGATTTTCAAAATTTCCCGCCCCAAAGTGCCCCCTTTCCTGGCCCCGGGTCCAAACCCGGGCCCCGGGACCCTTTTTGGAACGAGGGGGGTAGGTTCTGGGGGGGGCTCCTGTCTCAGGGGCCGGGGGCGGAGCCAAACCCCCTTTCCGTGGCCCCCCCGTGCCCCCGCCCGCCCGGGTCCCCGGGCGTTTTCCTTTTTTGTCCCCCGGGGGCCCCCTGTCTCTCTGTTTTTCCCCTTCGGGGCCGGGTCCCCTTCCGGCTTGGCCCCCTGTTTTGGGCCCCCCTGGGGCCGTTCCCCGTCGCCTTGGGCCCCGCCGGCCCCTTCCCGGCTCTGGGGCCCCTTGGGGGTTGGGTTTTTGTTCCCCGGCCTCTTGGGGGTTGGGGCTTTTTCGGGCCCCAATGGGGGCTGTTCGGGCCCCTGGGGGTTGGGGGTTCTTGCCCCTGGGGGGTTGGGGGTTGTTCCCCTTTGGGGGTTCGTGTTGGGCCCCTTGGGGGTGGGGCTTCTTCGCCCCCTTTTTTGGTTTTCCCCTTCTTCGTGCCCCTTTGGGGGTTTGGGTCGTTCCCCGCGGCCCCTTGGGGGTGGGCCCCTTGTTCGGGCCCCTTGTGTTTTCTTTTTTCCCCGGGTTTGTGGGTGGCCCCGTCCCTTGGGGTTGGGTGTCCCCGGCGGGGGCCCGTTTTGGCCCCGCCTCCGGTGTTTTCCCCCGTTTTTCCTTTTGGCCGGGCTCTTTGGGGTCCCCTGTCCCCGTTTGGGGGGGGTCCCCTTTTCTGTCTTTTTCCCGGCCCTTTGTCTTTGTGTTTTCTCCTCGTTTTTGTCTTTCCCCGCTCTCTCTGTGTCCCCTGTCTCTCTCTGTGTCCCCCTGTCTGTCTCTGTGTGTCCCCTGTCTCTCTCTGTGTCCCCCTGTCTGTCTGTGTCCCCCTGTCTGTATCTGTGTCCCCCTGTCTGTCTCTGTGTCCCCCTGTCTGTCTCTGTCCCCCTGTCTGTCTCTCTGTGTCCCCCTGTCTGTCTCTGTCCCCCTGTCTGTCTGTGTCCCCCTGTCTGTCTCTCTGTGTCCCCCTGTCTGTCTCTCTGTGTCCCCCTGTCTCTCTCTGTGTCCCCCTGTCTGTCTCTGTGTGTCCCCTGTCTGTCTCTGTGTGTCCCCCTGTCTGTCTCTCTGTGTCCCCCTGTCTCTCTCTGTGTGTCCCCTGTCTGTCTCTGTGTCCCCTGTCTGTCTCTGTGTCCCCCTGTCTCTCTCTCTGTGTCCCCTGTCTTTCTCCCTCAGTCCCCCTGTCCCTCTGTGTCCCCCTGTCTGTCTCTGTGTGTTCCCCTGTCTCTCTCTGTGTGTCCCCCTGTCTCTCTCTGTGTCCCCCTGTCTCTCTGTGTGTCCCCCTGTCTGTCTCTGTGTCCCCCTGTCTCTGTGTCCCCTGTCTGTCTCTGTGTCCCCCTGTCTCTCTCTCTGTGTCCCCCTGTCTCTCTCTGTGTGTCCCCCTGTGTGTCCTTGTCTCTCTCTCTGTGTCCCCCTGTCTGTCTCTGTGTGTCCCCCTGTCTGTCTCTGTGTGTCCCCTCTCTGTGTCCCCCTGTCTCTCTGTCTGTCTCCCTGTCTGTCTCCCTGCCTGTCTGTCTGCAGCGGGCTCTGTGGGAGCAGCAGGACGCCTCAGACAGGAAGCTGCCGTTCGTCCCCAGGAAGTTCTCCAGCCTCCGGCAGGTTCCTGCGTTTCCTCGGTTCCTCCACGAGAGGTTTGAGCGCTGCCTGGACCTTTACCTGTGCCCCCGCCAGAGGAAGATGAGGGTACCCCAACACGCTCACACAACCGGGCCGCAGCACGCTCCGTGAGGAAGAGGTCCCCAGTAACCTGTCTGTCTGCAGGTGAACGTCAACCCAGAGGACCTGATCCCCAAGCTGCCCAAGCCCAGAGACCTGCAGCCGTTCCCTACCACTCAGTCTCTGGTACGCACATGCGCAGACACACGCGCAGACACACACGCAGACACACACACAGACACACACGCAGACACACACGCAGACACATAATGCATATTACACGCAGACACACATGCAGACACACATTTATAGTCATTGCCACACACGCAGACACACACACACGTTAGGTACCCACGCCAAGAGACATGCTGCAGGGACACATCACTGTGAGACAGCCACGCGTAGACACATACGCAGACACACACCAGGACACACACGAGACACACGGCCACAGACACACGCGCGAGACACAGGACACACACGCAGACATACAGAGATATGGTCGTTGCAGACATGACAGCAGACACACGCAGTGAATACAGTAGACATACCAGAGACACATCGCCAGGATACGCAGACACACGCGCAGACACACACGCAGACACACGAGATACACGTGAGTATACATACGCGAGATATTACGCAGAGATACACACGGTGGACACGCCAGACACCTCCACGCAGACACACACGCAGACACACGCACAGACACATGCACGGACGAGCGCACACGCACACTCTGCTGACATATCCTAGGACTATGTACATTTGTAATGATGTGTCTGTGCGTGTGTCTATGTGTGTGCGCGTGTGTGTAGGTGTATCGGGGTCACAGCGGTCTGGTCCGCTCCATCAGTGTGTCTCCATCAGGTCAATGGCTCGCCTCAGGTAACAGCGTGTACAAGTACTGTGTACAAGTACTGTGTCCTGCGTGTACAAGTACTGTGTACAAGTACTGTGCCCTCATGTGGTACAAGCATTGTGTATAAGTACTGTGTCTCAGCGCTACTGTGCCTCATGTGTATAGCATTGTGCCCTGCGTACAAGTACTGTGCTCATGCAGGCATCAGCCTCATGTACAAGTACTGTGCCCTGCGTGTACAAGTACTGTGCCCCATGTAATTTTGGCAGGAAGCTATGACTCCTGCCTCCAGAGGTTCTGGGAGGTGCGCTCGTCTTCGCCATGCCAACAGACCATCCAGGTGGGCGGAGCCGTGAAGAGCGTGGCGTGGAACCCCAACCCGCTGCTCTGCCTGCTGGCCGTCGCCCGGTCAGTTCTCCTTGTTTACAGTCAGCCAACCGGGGAGAGACACAGACATACGTCAGATCATCTGAATATATGTAGCCTCATCATTCAGGGGTCAGCGGGGTCAGCGGCTCACAGAGCTTGAGAAAAACAACAACAACAACATGTCAGAGGCATGAAGCATGAGAGTAAACGTATAACCCGTCAGACGCTAGGGGCAACCAGACAACGGCCTCTCACTGGCTCTGAAGGAGAACCTCTTAAGGTGGTAAGAGGTCGTTGCTTCAGACGGAACCTCTTAAGGTGGTAAGAGGTCGTTAGTTTCAGACGGAAATCTCTTAAGGCGGTGGGTAAGAGGACTATGCTTCAAGATTTGAACTCCTATGGGTGATATGCTCAGACTTGAACTCTGAAGGTGGTAAGAGGACGTTAAGTTTCCAGATTTGAACCTCTGAAGGTGGTAAGAGGACGATGCCCAGACTTGAACCTTAAGGTGGTGGGGAAGAGGTTTCGTTTGTGACGGAACTTACAAAGGACGCTGCTTCAGACGGAACTCTTAAGGTGGTAAGAGGACGATGTTTCAGATTTGAACCTCTATAGGTGGTAAGAGGACGTTGCTTCAGACGGAACCTCTCTTAAGATATAGATATAGGTTTTATTAATCCTTAAGGGGAAATTTGGTTTGTTTGCAGTGTTAAACACACAAGAATATAAAAAAAAACAAAACATAAAAAATATAAGAAGGTTTAGTGATCTGCAAGAGGGAATCCGTCAGAGCCTCATAGCCGCCGGTGAAATGTTCTCCTGTATCTGTCCTTGTGGTATGGAGCGTGAGGACGATGCTTTCGCGACGGAACCTCAGTCCCTGTAAGAGGGTGGTGGAGAGGTTTCCGGGTTAACCAATATGGACAGCAGCTCTTCAACGCCTCCTTCCACCCACCTGTTCCAGGTGCCCAGCTGGCAGCCGATACGGAGCCAGCCTCCCAACCAGTTTGTTAAGACGGCTGAAGTCACCGGTTCGGCTGCTGCTCCCCCCAGCAGACAATGGCAAAGTGCAGCACTGGCTTCAACCGACCAGAACAACTCTTATGGCTGCACATGGGATTCTGCTTTCCTAGGAAAAAGAGTCGACCATCCCTTCTTGGTACATGTTGATGTTGGCCTTCCAGTTCAGTCGGCTGTCGATGGAGAGCCCCAGGTACTTGTACCTCACCATGTCCACGCCCACTCCCCAGGACACTCAGAGGGAGGAGCTCTTCCTCCTGAACCCACCACCATCTCTGGTCTTGGGCCACGCTCAGTCACAGGGTGGTTCTCATCGCCCACTTTACAAGTCACTCACCACGCCTTGTACTCCTCCCCTCCTGGCCCATCCCTAATATTCTACCACTGCAGAATCACTGAGTACTTGCAGATGCATGACCGCAGCTGTACCAGTCACTGCGTGGTTGTGCAAGAGGAAGGAGACAGATTAGCCTCGTGGTTTGAACATCATTGACCACCGCCTGCTGCAGCACACGCCCATTCCTTGACAAACTGCCTGCAGTGGGGCCAGTGATCCAGGAGATGGTGGACACGCCCACACCGCCACCTGCAGCTTCACCAGTAAGCAGTGGCTGGGATGGTGCCAGCCACTGGAGTAGGTCAAAAGTGACTTCACAGAGACACTGCCCATCCAGGTGCTGCACTGAGCCTGCCATAGCAGGTAGATGATGGCGCCGCCCACCCTACAGAGGCTGGTAAAGCAATCTGCAGAGGGTCCAACGATTTCACCAGTGGCCGAGGTGGGCCACATCAGCTCTCCAGCACTGGTCATGGGAGGTGAGGGCACTGGCCCAGCGTCAGCAGGCTGGGACAGGCACTTTTGGGACAGGATCGGCATCACGCTTCACAGCATCGACCTCCTGGCCTCAGGCTGAGGGTGAAGAGGCGCTGCAGGACACTCAGAGGCTGCGGCGAGGTATCTTAGACCCTGGCTGATGCCATCAGGACCTTCAGCTCTGCGCTGAGTAGTTTCTCCAGCCGTCTTCTCACCCGTCAGTCGTCAAGAGAGAGGGGGGAGGGTGGAGGGTTTCAGGTTACTGAGGGCTCTAGGAGGTGGTAAGAGGTCGTTGCTTCAGACGGAACCTCTTAAGGTGGTAAGAGGTCGTTGCTTCAGACGGAACCTCTTAAGGTGGTAAGAGGACGTTGCTTCAGACGGAACCTCTTAAGGTGGTAAGAGGACGTTGCTTCAGACGGAACCTCTTAAGGTGGTAAGAGGACGTTGCTTCAGACGGAACCTCTTAAGGTGGTAAGAGGTCGCTATCTCAGACGGAACCTCTTAAGGTGGTATGGGGACGTTGCTTCAGACTGAACCTCTTAAGGTGGTAAGAGGTCGTTGCTTCAGACGGAACCTCTTAAGGTGGTAAGAGGTCGTTGCTTCAGACGGAACCTCTTAAGGTGGTAAGAGGACGTTGCTTCAGACGGAACCTCTTAAGGTGGTAAGAGGACGTTGCTTCAGACGGAACCTCTTAAGGTGGTAAGAGGACGTTGCTTCAGACGGAACCTCTTAAGGTGGTAAGAGGTCGTTGCTTCAGACGGAACCTCTTAAGGTGGTAAGAGGACGATGCTTCAGACGGAACCTCCTAAGGTGGTAAGAGGACGTTGCTTCAGACGGAACCTCTTAAGGTGGTAAGAGGACGTTGCTTCAGACGGAACCTCTTAAGGTGGTAAGAGGTCGTTGCTTCAGACGGAACCTCTTAAGGTGGTAAGAGGACGATGCTTCAGACGGAACCTCTTAAGGTGGTAAGAGGTCGTTGCTTCAGACGGAACCTCTTAAGGTGGTATGGGGACGTTGCTTCAGACTGAACCTCTTAAGGTGGTATGGGGATGTTGCTACAGACTGGGAGAACAGTTCTCAACTTTGAACTTGTTTTTGTTTGTGTACTTTATGTTTGTGTACTGGCGATGTAACATTTCTATATCCTTTAATAAATGTGTTTCTGTCTCTGCTTTAGGGACTCCGTGGTGCTGATCCTGTCGCCCTCTCTGGCAGACAGACAGGTTGTCTTGTCCACAGAGCGACTCCTCTCAGGTCAGCGGGAGGCGGAGTCTACTGAGGAGGTGGGCCCTGTGACGTGGACCGACGCAGAAGGGGAGGAGCTTAGCCAAGGAATCAACCTCAAAATACAACACCCCAAAGTGAGAGTCCATCTGATTGATTACAGGTCCAGGATCTCTACCAAGTTATCTCTACCCAGTTATCTCAACCTCTCTCTCTCTCTCCCTGAGCTCTCTCTCTCTCTCTCCCTGAGCTCTCTCTCTCGCTCTCTCTCTCCCTGAGCTCTCTCTCTCTCTCTCTCTCTACCTGAGCTCTCTCTCTCTCTCCCTGAGCTCTCTCTCCCTGAGCTCTCTCTCCCTGAGCTCTCTCTCTCTCTCCCTGAGCTCTCTCTCTCTCTCTCTCTCTCTCCCTGAGCTCTCTCTCTCTCTCTCCCTGAGCTCTCTCTCCCTGAGCTCTCTCTCTCTCTCCCTGAGCTCTCTCCCTGAGCTCTCTATCTCTCTCTCTCCCTGAGCTCTCTCTCCTGAGCCTCTCTCTCCTGAGCCTCTCTCTTGACTCCTCTCTCTCTCTCCCTGAGCCTCCCTAGCTCTCTCTCCTGAGCTCCTCTCTCCTGAGCCTCTCCCCTGAGCCTCTCTCTCCTGAGCCTAAACTCTCTCCCTGAGCTCTCTCTCTCTCCCTGAGCTCTCTCTCTCTCTGAGCGCTCTCTCTCTCTCCCTGAGCTCTCTCTCTCTCCCTGAGCTCTCTCTCTCTCTCCCTGAGCTCTCTCTCTCTCCCTGAGCTCTCTCTCTCACTGAGCTCTCTCTCTCTCTCCCTGAGCTCTCTCTCTCTCCCTGAGCTCTCTCTCCCTCTCCCTGAGCTCTCTCTCACTGAGCTCTCTCTCTCTCTCCCTGAGCTCTCTCTCTCACTGAGCTCTCTCTCTCTCTCACTGAGCTCTCTCTCTCTCCCTGAGCTCTCTCTCTCTCTCTCTCTCTCCCTCTCTGACTGCGTGTTCTGTATCCTCCCAGGCTGTCCACCAGGTGACGTGGCACGCTAAAGGAGATTACCTGGCGTCGGTAATGCCCGATCACTCCAGCCACCTGCAGGTGTTCATCCACCAGGTGAGCCGGAGGCGGAGTCAGAACCCCTTCAGGAAGAACAAAGGTCTGGTCCAGTGCGTGTCCTTCCACCCGGTCCGGCCCTACTTCTTCGTGGGGACGCAGCGCTCGGTCCGGATCTACAACCTGGTGAAACAGGAAATGACCAAAAAACTACAGGCCAACTCCAAGTGGATCTCCAGCATGGCCGTCCACCCCGGGGGTAACGATCACCACAGACCACCAGACTACAGACTGCCACACTACAGACCACATACCACCACAACCACCAGACTACAGACCACCAGACTACAGACCACATACCACCACACTACAGACTGCCACACTACAGACCACATACCACCACACTACAGACCACCAGACTACAGACCACATACCACCACACTACAGACCACCACACTACAGACCACCACACTACAGACCACCACACTACAGACCGCCACACTACAGACCGCCACACTACAGACCGCCACACTACAGACCACCAGACTACAGACCACCACACTACAGACCACATACCACCACACTACAGACTGCCACACTACAGACCACATACCACCACACTACAGACCACCAGACCACAGACCACCAGACTACAGACCACATACCACCACACTACAGACTGCCACACTACAGACCACATACCACCACACTACAGACAGCAGCCAGACCAGGCAGACTCACCAATTAATAAATCGTGTGTCATCTGCACCACCACACTACAGACTGCCACACTACAGACCACATACCACCACACTACAGACCACCAGACTACAGACCGCCAGACCACAGACCGCCACACTACAGGACCGCTGACTAGTAGGACCGCCAGACTGATAGACCACTATACCCACAGACTACTCAGACTACAGTAGACCAGCAGCCAGTGAGCCGCCCCACGGCGTGATCTGTCTGCAGGTGATCATGTGATCTGTGGGAGTTACGACTGCAGGCTGAGCTGGTTCGACCTCGACCTCTCAACCAAACCCTACAAGATGTTGCGGTACGTAGCGGCCGCCCGGTGAAGGAGTCGGCACACATTCGGTGCACCGGATGTCCGTGTTTCCATTGGCTTGTCAACGCGTCCACTTCCTGTCCGCAGACACCACAAGAAGGTCAGTGAGGTTGCGGGCCTTCCACGGCTAATACCCGCCACCGCTGTTCGCCTCGGCGTCGGACGACGGCTCGGTGATCGTCTGCCACGGGACGGTGTACAGGTACAGAGACGCACACACAGTATACACACCATGATACACACCATAACACACGCGTCTCTCCCCAGTGACCTGCTGCAGAACCCATTGATCGTCCCGGTGAAGGTTCTCCGAGGTCATGTGATCACGCATGACCTCGGAGTCCTAGATGTGACCTTTCACCCCACTCAACCCTGGGTCTTCTCCTCCGGAGCCGATGCCACTATACGCCTCTTCACCTAGCAACCTGCCCACCCACCACCAACCCACCCACCACCATCAACCCACCCACCACCAACCCACCATCAACCCTGGTAACCATCCCAACCACCACCAGCCACCATCAACCAGCCACCCACCATCAGCCACCCACCACCAACCCACCATCAACCAACCCACCACAATTAACCCATATCAACCAACCCACCCACCACCAACCCACCATCAACCAACCCACCCACCATCAACCCACCCACCACCAACCCACCATCAACCAACCCACCCACCACCAACCCACCATCAACCAACCCACCCACCACCATCAACCTTAACCACCCATCCGGTAACCAACCCACCATCAACCAACCCACCCACCACCATCAACCCAACACCACCAACCAACCCACCATCAACCAACCCACCCACCATCAACCCACCACCAACCCACCATCAACCCAACACCACCAACCAACCAACCCACCATCAACCAACCCACCCACAACCAACCAACCAGCGAGATCTTTGAGACTTCAATTTTGTTTGATATTAAAAATGTAAACTCACCTGTGAGTCTTTTTGTTGTTGTCTCGTTGGTCTCTTTGATCTCTTTGATGACCTCCCAGCCTTAAAGTGTCACGTTGTTAATACAGGAACCCTCTGAGGACGAGAAGCGCAGCAGATTTGATAAACACTCCGGGTCAGAAGGGTCATAAACCAGCGTCGCAATACATTCTACTTCCTCAATTAAACTGAAATCTGCCTCCATTATTTTGAAGGCAGGAGGTAGACTTCCGGTATTTGGTGTTTTTCTTCCGGGTCGTCTGCCGGAACCAAAGCGTGATGGTGTTCTCCAAAGCCGGCAGACTGAGCCCGAGCTCAGACCTGAACCGAGCTCCCGAGACCTGAACAGAGCTCCTCAGACCTGAACCGAGACCTTAACCAAGCTCCCGAGACCTGAACAGAGCTCCTCAGACCTGAACCGAGACCTGAACCGAGACCTGAACAGAGCTCCTCAGACCTGAAACTGAGACTCCCCAGACCTGCAAACCGGCCCCAGGCAGAGACCTGAACAGAGCTCCCGAGACCCTGAACAGCCTCAGACCTGAACTGAGACTCACTGAGACCTGAACAGAGCTCCTCAGACCTGAACCGAGACCTGAACCGAGCTCCCGAGACCTGAACCGAGACCTGAACAGAGCTCCTCAGACCTGAACCGAGACCTTAACCGAGCTCCCGAGACCTGAACCGAGACCTTAACCGAGGTCCTCAGACCTGAACCGAGCTCCCGAGACCTGAACCGAGACCTTAACCGAGCTCCCGAGACCTTAACCGAGCTCCCGAGACCTGAACCGATTCTGAACCGAGGTCCTCAGACCTGAACTGAGCTCTCAGAGACCTGGAACTGAGTGAGCTCCCGAGACCTGAACCGAGACGTTAACCGAGCTCCCGAGACCTGAACCGAGCTCCCCAGACCTGAACCGAGCTCCTCAGACCTGAACCGAGCTCCTCAGACCTGAACCGAGACCTTAACCGAGCTCCTCAGACCTGAACCGAGCTCCTCAGACCTGAAGTTGAGCAAAGGAACATAAGTTTAAACTTGACTGGAAAGTGACGTCACCGTTCTCAGTGCCTCAACATGGAACGTGAGAACTGTGTTTATACGAGCTGTTACTGGTGAGTACTACAAGTTATACTACTGCCACATACTGTGTAGTACTACAAGTTATACTACTGCCACATACTGTGTAGTACTACAAGTTATACTACTGCCACATACTGGTGAGTACTACAAGTTATACTACTGCCACAGACTGTGTAGTACTACAAGTTATACTACTGCCACATACTGGTGAGTACTACAAGTTATACTACTGCCACAGACTGTGTAGTACTACAAGTTATACTACTGCCACGTGAGTACTATGTTATACTACTGCCACATACTGGTGAGTACTACAAGTTATACTACTGCCACATACTGGTGAGTACTACAAGTTATACTATCACACTTGCAGACTGTGTAGTACTACAAGTTATACTACTGCCACATACTGTGTAGTACTACAAGTTATACTACTGCCACATACTGTGTAGTACTACAAGTTATACTACTGCCACATACTGTGTAGTACGACAAGTTATACTGTAGGCTACGTTATACCACTGCCACATACTGTGTAGTACTACAAGTTATACTACTGCCACATACTGGTGAGTACTACAAGTTATACTACTGCCACATACTGGTGAGTACTACAAGTTATACTACTGCCACAGACTGTGTAGTACTACAAGTTATACTACTGCCACATACTGTGTAGTACTACAAGTTATAGCTCACTATCACAGACTGTGTAGTACTACAAGTTATACTACTGCCACATACACTGTGTAAACACTACAAGTTATACTACTGCCACATACTGGTGAGTACTACAAGTTATACTACTGCCACATACTGTGTAGTACTACAAGTTATACTACTGCCACATACTGTGTAGTACTACAAGTTATACTACTGCTTACAGACTGTGTGGTGCACTACAAGTTATACTACCTTACATACTGTGTTAGTACTACAAGTTATACTACCTTACATACTGTGTAGTGCTGCAAGTTATACTACCCTTACATACTGAGTGAGTACTACAAGTTATACTACTGCCACATACTGGTGAGTACTGAAGTTATACTACCTTACAGACTGTGTGGTACTACAAGTTATACTACTATACAGACTGTGTGGTACTGGTTATACTACTGCCACATACTGTGTAGTACTACAAGTTATACTACTGCCACATACTGTGTCATACTACAAGTTATACTACTGCCACATACTGGTGGTGCTGCAAGAGTTATACTACCTTACATACTTGTACTACAAGTTGCTCTACTGCCACATACTGTGTCGTACTACAAGTTATACTACTGCCACATACTGGTGAGTACTACAAGTTATACTACTGCCACAGACTGTGTCATACTACAAGTTATACTACTGCCACATACTGGTGAGTACTACAAGTTATACTACTGCCACATACTGGTGAGTACTACAAGTTATACTACTGCCACATACTGGTGAGTACTACAAGTTATACTACTGCCACATACTGTTGAGTACTACAAGTTATACTACTGCCACATACTGTGTAGTACTACAAGTTATACTACTGCCACATACTGTGTAGTACTACAAGTTATACTACTGCCACATACTGTGTAGTACTACAAGTTATACTACTGCCACATACTGGTGAGTACTACAAGTTATACTACTGCCACAGACTGTGTCATACTACAAGTTATACTACTGCCACATACTGGTGAGTACTACAAGTTATACTACTGCCACATACTGGTGAGTACTACAAGTTATACTACTGCCACATACTGGTGAGTACTACAAGTTATACTACTGCCACATACTGTTGAGTACTACAAGGACATACTACTGCCACATACTGTCATACTACAAGTTATACTACCGCCACATACTGTGTAGTACTACAAGTTATACTACTGCCACATACTGTCATACTACAAGTTATACTACTGCCACATACTGTGTAGTACGACAAGTTATACTACTGCCACATACTGTGTAGTACTACAAGTTATACTACTGCCACATACTGTCATACTACAAGTTATACTACTGCCACATACTGTGTAGTACGACAAGTTATACTATATACATGTGTCATACTACAAGTTATACTACTGCCACATGCACAGCAGTAGAGCAAGTTATACTACTGCCACATACTGTGTAGTACTACAAGTTATACTACTGCCACATACTGTGTAGTACTACAAGTTATACTACTGCCAGATATTATAGTACTACAACATTGTTCCCTTAAGGCAGAAGGTACAGAGAAAGAGGCGGGGCCATTGGAAAGGAGGGCTGGAAGCAGGGTGACGGGGAGCTCAGTGTATCCTAAACGTCCATAAGGAGAGAGGAGAGAGGAGCTCAGTGTATCCTAAGCGTCCATAAGGAGAGGAGAGAGCTCCAGTGTCTCCTAGCGTCCCATGAGGAGAGGAGGAGCTCCAGTGTCTCCTAAGCGTCCATGGAGAGAGGGCTCAGTGTCTCCTAAAGGTCCATAAGGAGAGAGGCTCAGTGTATCCTAAACGACCCTAAGGAGAGAGGAGAGGGGCTCAGTGTGTCCTAAGCGTCCTTAAGGGGAGAGGAGAGGAGAGAGGGCTCAGTGTCTCTAAGCGTCCATAAGGAGAGGAGAGGCTCAGTAGCCCTGGCGTCCATAAGGAGAGAGGAGAGAGGCTCAGTGCATCCTAAGCGTCCATGGAGAGAGGAGCTCAGTGTCTCCTAAGCGTCCATAAGGAGAGAGGGCTCGGTGGCATCCTAAGCGTCCATAAGAGAGGAGAGAGGGCTCAGGTGTATCCTAAGCGTCCATAAGGAGAGAGGAGAGGAGAGAAGGCTCAGTGTCTCCCTGGCGTCCATAAGGAGAGGAGGAGGCTCAGTGTGTCCCTAAGCGTCCATAAGGAGAGAGGAGAGGAGCTCAGTGCATCTAAGCGATCCATAAGGAGAGAGGGAGAGAGGGCTCGAGTGTGTCCTAAGCGTCCATAAGGAGAGAGAGGGAGGGCTCAAGGTGTATCTAAGCGTCCATAAGGAGAGGAGGAGCTCAGTATAAGCGTACATAAGGAGAGGAGCTCAGTGTATCCTAGCGATCCATAAGGAGAGAGGAGAGACTCAGTGCATCCTAAGCGTCATAAGGAGAGAGGAGGAGGCTCAGTGTGTCTAAGCGTCCGCCAGGAGAGAGGAGAGGGCTCGGTCTCCTATAGCGTCCGCCAGGAGAGAGGAGGAGGAGGAGAGGCTCAGTGTGCCCTGGCGTCCATGAGAGAGAGAGGAGAGGGCTCAGTGCATCCTGGCGTCCTTAAGGAGAGAGGAGGGAGCTCAGTGTATCTAAGGCCATAAGGGAGAGAGGAGAGAGGGCTCAGTGCATCCTGGCGTCCATAAGGAGAGAGGGAGAGAGGGCTCAGTGTGTCCTAGTCCATAAGGAGAGGAGAGAATCAGTGTGTCCTAAGCGATCCATAAGGAGAGAGGAGAGAGGGCTCTGTTTCCCAAGTTGGCCCCCCAGCCTCTCAGCCTCTAGCAGACCCAGGTGAACCTGGCTCAGGCTTAACTATCAGACCATCAGAGGAACGCCTTCAGTTCCATGAGGGGCGGAGTCTCCAGGACTGAAGGTGGAGCTGGTTCCACAAGAGGAGGAGCTTGACACCTGGAAGGCCTGGCCTCCTACTTAGACTCCCAGGAACCACAAAAGAGAGGAGCACAGTGTATCCTAAGCGTCCTAAGGGGGGAGAGAAGAGCTCAGTGTAAAACCTAAAACTCCTAAAGGAGAAGGAAAAGCCCCAGTGCTCTAAGGGGCCCATGAAAGGAAAGCCAGTGTCCTGCGTCCTAAAAAAGGGGAAAAAGCCATGTACCAAAGCCCTAAAGGGGAAAAGAAAGCTCAGTGATTTAACCCCGGGAAGGGGTATGTAAAAGTCCAAAGGGGGGAAAAAGGGTTTTAAAACCGGAACAGGACCCGAGACCGAAGGTCTAACCGAACAACCTTAACAACTGAGACCTGAACAGAGCCCCCTCAGACCTGAACCGAGACCTGAACAGAGCTCCTCAGACCTGAACCGAGACCTTAACCAAGCTCCCGAGACCTTAACCAAGCTCCCGAGACCTGAACAGAGCTCCTCAGACCTGAACCGAGACCTTAACCGAGCCCCGAGACTGAACAGAGCTCTCCAGACCTGAGCCGGGGCCTTAACCGAGACCTGAACAGAGCTCCCGAGACCTGAACAGAGCTCCTCAGACCTGAACCGAGACCTTAACCGAGCCCCCGAGACCTGAACAGAGCTCCTGAGACCTGAACCGAGACCTGAACAGAGCTCCTCAGACCTGAACCGAGCTCCCGAGACCTGAACCGAGACCTTAACCGAGCTCCCCAGACCTGAACCGAGACCTTAACCGAGCTCCCGAGACCTGAACCGAGACGTTAACCGAGCTCCCGAGACCTGAACCGAGCTCCCCAGACCTGAACCGAGGTCCTCAGACCTGAACCGAGCTCCTCAGACCTGAACCGGACTGTAACCGAGCTCCCACGAGACCTGAACCGAGACTAACCGAGCTCCCAGCCACAGACAGACCTTAACGACTCCCAGCCTGAACCGAGACGTTAACCGAGCTCCCGAGACCTCAAGCCGACTCCCAGACCCCAGACAGCTCCTCAGACCTAACCAGGCTCCGCGGAGCCTGAGCAAGAGACCTGCCGAGCTCCCCAGACCTGAACCGAGGTCCTCAGACCTGAAGTTGAGCAAAGGAACATAAGTTTAAACTTGACTGGAAAGTGACGTCACCGTTCTCAGTGCCTCAACATGGAACGTGAGAACTGTGTTTATACGAGCTGTTACTGGTGAGTACTACAAGTTATACTACTGCCACATACTGGTGAGTACTACAAGTTATACTACTGCCACAGACTGTGTAGTACTACAAGTTATACTACTGCCACATACTGGTGAGTACTGGGGTTATACTACTGCCACAGACTGTGTGGTACAAGTTATACTACTTTTATACTGGTGAGTACTACAAGTTATACTACTGCACAGACTGTGTCATACTACTGGTTATACTACTGCCACATGCTGGTGGTACTAGGATTATACTACTGCCACAGACTGTGTCATACTACAAGTTATACTACTGCCACATACTGGTGAGTACTACAAGTTATACTACTGCCACATACTGTGTAGTACTAAAAGTTATACTACTGCCACAGACTGTAGTACTACAAGGTTATACTGCCACATGCAGCCAGTACTACAGGATTATACTACCACATACTGGTGGAGTACTAGGTTATACTACTGCCACATACTGTGTGGTACTACAAATTTATACTACTGCCACATACTATTGTAGCAGTGCCACAAGGTTATCTTTACCGCACTGTCATGCTACAAGTTATACTACTGCCACATACTGTGTAGTGCTACAAGTTATACTACTGCCACATGCTGGTGAGTACTGGGATTATACTACTACATACGTTGAGTACTACAGTTCTTCTGCCACATACTGTGTAGTACTGGGTTATACTACTGCACATACTGTGTGGTACTACAAGTTATACTACTGCACATACTGGTGAGTACTACAAGTTTATACTACTGCACGGGCTGTGTCATACTACAAGTTATACTACTGCCACATACTGGTGGGTACTACAGAGTTCTGCCACATACTGGTGGAGTACTGAAGTTATGCACATACTGAGTGGGTACTAGGTTATACTACTGCCACATGCTGTTGAATTACCTGGGATTGTACTGCTGCCACATACTGTGGCCAGTACTAGGTTATACTACTGCCACATACTGTGTGGTACTACAAGTTATACTACTTTATACCATGCTGTGTGGTCGACAAGTTATACTACTGCCACACATGCTGCTGTGTGGTACTACAAGTTATACTACTGCCACATGCTGTGGTACTACCGTTATACTACTGCCACATACTGTCTACATACAAGTTATACTACCGCCACATACTGTAGTACCACAGTTATACTACCGCCACATGCTGTCGCTGCAAGTTATACTGCCACATACTGTAGCCGTCGACGTTATACTACTGCCACATGCACAATAGTGCGACAAAGTTATACTATTGCACATACTGTGTTGTGCACGGTTATGCTACTGCCACATGCTGTCATACTACAAGTTACTACTGCCACATGCTGTGTGGTGCGACAGGTTATACTACTGCCGCATACTGTGTTTGTGCTGCAGGGTTATACTACTGCTTACATACTGTGTAGTACTACAAGTTGTACTACTGCCACATGCTGTGTGGTCGACGTTGCCTACTGCCACAGACTGTGTGGTACTACAAGTTATCTACTACATACATGTCGTACTGAGTTATACTGCTGCCACACTGTTAGTGCTGGATGCTCTGCACCACATACTGTGTCATGCTACAAGTTATCTACTGCCACATGCACAATGTCACGACCAAATTGTACTACTGCCACATGCTGTGTGGTACTGGGGTTATACTGCCGCACATGCACGGCAGTACTACAGGTTATACTACTGCCGCATGCTGTGTCATGCTACAAGTTATACTGCCACATGCACCAGCGATGCGTTAAGTTATACTACTGCGCATATGGCCAGTACTACCGGGATTATACTGCACCACGCTGGTGATGCAGGTTATACTACCACATGCTGTGGTACTACCGGTTATACTACTGCCACATGCACCAGTACTGGGATTATGCTACTGCCCGGGTGTATAGTACTGTTGTTCCCTAAGGCCAGAAGAGTACAGAGAAAGGCGGGGGCCATTGGAAGGAGGGCTGGAAGCTGGGGTGGCAGGGGAGACTCAGTGTGTCCTAAGCGTCCATAAGGAGAGAGAGAGGAGGAGGCTCAGTGTATCCTAGCGTCCGCCAGGGGAGAGAGGCTCAGTGCATACTAATGTCTGGGGAGAGAGGAGAGGGAGCTCAGGAGGTGTATCCTCGCGTCCATAAGGAGAGGGAGAGAGGGCTCAGTGTATCCTAAGCGTCCATGAGGGAGAGAGGGCTCAGTGTATCCTCGCGTCCATAAGGAGAGAGAGAGAGGGCTCAGTGCCATCCTGGGCGTCCATAGGAGAGAGGGCTCCAGTGTCTCCTAAGGCGATCCATAAGGAGAGAGGAGCTCAGTGTGTCCTAAGCGTCCGCAAGGAGAGAGGAGAGAGGGCTCAGTGCCAATATCCTCAAGCGATCCGCGGAGAGAGGAGAGAGGAGAGGGCTCAGTGTCTCTGCAAAGCGTCCTCAGGAGAGGAGAGAGGCTCAGTGTATCCTAAAGCGTCCATAAGGAGAGAGGAGAGAGGGCTCAGTGCATCTAAAGCGTCCATAAGGAGAGGGAGAGAGGGCTCGAGTAGTATCCTAAACGTCCGCCTAAGGAGAGAGGAGGAGAAAGGCTCAGTGTCTCTCAGCGTCCATAAGGAGAGGAGAGGGAGCTCAGTGTATCCTAAGCGTCCATAAGAGAGAGGAGAGGGCTCAGTGCATCCTAAGCGTCCATGAGAGGAGAGGAGAGGGAGGAGCTCAGTGTATCTAAGCGTCCATAAGGAGAGAGGAGAGAGGGAGCTCAGTGTATCCTAGCGTCCATAAGGAGGGCTCAGTGTATCTAGCGTCCATAAGGAGAGAGGGAGAGGAGAGAGGAGCTCAGTGTCTCTGGCCATCCATAAGGAGAGAGGAGAGAGAGGCTCAGTGTATCCTAAAATCCATAAGGAGAGAGAGAGAGGAGCTCAGTGTATCCTAAGCGTCCATAAGGAGAGAGGAGAGAGGGCTCAGAGTGTCTCTAAGCGTCCACTAAGGAGAGAGAAGACTCAGGTATCTCAGCGTCCATAAGGAGAGAGGAGAGAGGGCTCAGGTGTATCCTAAAAGCGATCCGCCAGGAGAGAGGGAGAAGGCTCAGTGTATCCTGAAGCGTCCTTAGGAGAGAGGAGAGGGCTCAGTGTATCCTAAACGTCCATAAGAGAGAGGAGGCTCCAGTGTGTCTAAAGAAAGTCCATAAGGAGAGAGGAGGAGAGGCTCAGTGTCTCCCTCAGCGTCCCTCGTATAGCCTCTCAGCCTCTGGCATCTCCAGGTGGACCTGGTTCAGGTTTAACTATCAGACCATCAGGAAATGTTCAGTCTCCATGAGGGGCGGAGTCTCAGGACTGAAGGGTGGGCTAGTTCCATAAAGAGGGAGGCAGCTTGATGCCTGAGGCTCCTGGCTCCTCCTGCACTTTAGACTCTAGGAACCACAAATGCCCCACCTCTAGTAAAATGGTGTCTCTAATTAAGGGGGGTAATAGCCAAGCACTACAAGCTCTAGTGGGGTAACATGGTACACACAAAGCTCTCTAGGTAGGGGTAACATGGTACTACAAGCTCTCTAGTGTGGGGTAACAGCAGGTACTACAAGCTCTCTGGTGGTGCAACACCCATGCTACTAGAGGCACTCTAGTGGGGTAACATGGTACTACAAAGCTCTCTGAGTAGGGGTAATATGGTACTATAAGCTCTCTGAGTGGAGTAACATGGTTCTAGAAGCTCTCTAAGTAGGGGTAATATGAACACTACAAGCTCTACTGAGTGGAGTAACATGGTACTAAACTCTCTAGTGAGGGTAATAATAATTTTCTAAGCTCTCTGAGTGAGGGTAACATGGTACCTGGACAGGCTCTCTAGTGGGGTAACATGGTACTAAAATACTCTAGTGGGGTATTGTGGTATTAACTCTCTATGGTACTACCTAAGCTCTCTAGTGGGAGTAACATGGTTTTCTACAAAGCTCTCTAGTGGGGTAACATGGTACTACAAGCTCTCTGAGTGGGGTAACTTATGGGACTACAAGCTCTCTAGTGGGGTAACCTTGGTACTCACAAGCCCTCTGGTGGAGTAACATGGTACTACAAGCTCTCTAGTGGGGTAACATGGTACTACAAGCTCTGGTGGGGTAACATGGTACTACACAGCTCTCTAGTGGGGTAATATGGGACTACTAAGCTCTCTAGTGGGGTAACCTATGGTACTACAAGCTCTCTAGTGGGGTAACATGGTACTACAAGCTCTCTAGTGGGGTAACATGGTACTACAAGCCCCTCTAGTGGGAAGTAACATGGTACTACAAGCTCTCTAGTGGGGTAACATGGTGCCACAAGCCCTCTAGTGGAGTAACATGAGTACTACAAGCTCTCTAGTGGGAGCATGTAATTTTCACGGCTCTCTGAGTGAGATAGCCACTTAATTTCTAAGCTCTCTAATTAGGTAATATGGTGCTACAAGCTCTCTGGTGGGTAACATGGTACTACAAGCTCTCTGAGTAATAATGTGGTAATTTTCTAAGCTCTCTAGTGGAGTAACATGGTACTACAAGCTCTCTAGTGGGAGCCAACATGGTACTACAAGCTCTCTGATGGGGTAATATGGACTACAAGCTCTCTAGTGGGGTAACATGGTGCAACAAGCCCTCTAGTGGAGCCTTGTGGTACTACAAGCTACTCTGAGTGGGGGAAGTGTGTGGTACTACAAGCTCTCTAGTGGGGGTAACATGTAGTAATTTTCTACAAACTCTCTAGTGGGGTAATGTGGTACCATAAGCTCTCTGAGTGGGGTAACATGGTACTACAAGCTCTCTAGTGGGGTAACATGAGCTACCACAAGCTCTCTAGTGAGGGTAACATGGTACTACACGCTCTCTAGTGCAGGGTGCTGTGGTACTACAAGCTCTCTAGTGGGGTAATATGGTACTAGCTCTTTAGTGGGGTAACATGGTACTACAAACTCTCTAGTGGGGTAATATGTACTAATTTTCAAGCTCTTTAGTGGGGGTAACATGGTACTACAAGCTCTCTAGTGGGGTGCTGTGGTACTACAGCTCAGTGAGGTAATTTTCTACAAGCTCTCTAGTGGGGTAATAATTTACTAAGAAGCTCTCTAGTGGGGTAACATGGTACCTGAAAGCTCTCTAGTGGGGTAATGCTAACATGGTACTACAAGCTCTCTGGTGGGGTAACATGTGTACTGCCACAAGCCCTCCTAATTAAGAGTGGCATGAAGTACTAAGCTCTCTAGTGGGGTATGGCTGTGGTACTACAAGCCCTCTAGTGGGGTAACATGGTACTAAGCTCTCTAGTGGGGGTAACATTGTGGTACTACAAGCTCACTCCTGAGTGGAGGTAACATGGTACCTACAAGCCCTCTCTAGTGGGGTAACATGGTGCTACAAGCCCTCTAGTGAGGGTAATAATAATTACTACAAGCTACTCTGAGTGGGGATGACATGGTACTACAGGCTCTCTAGTGGGGTAACATGGTACTACTGGCTCTCTAGTGGGGTAACCGTAATTTTTCTACAAGCTCTCTAGTGGTCAAAGTCAACATGGTACACTACAAGCTCTCTAGTGGGGTAACATGGTACTACAGCTCTCTGAGTGAGGGTAACATGGTACACTCCTGGAGCCCTCTAGTGGGGTAACATGGTACAGGCTCTCTGAGTGGGGTAACATGGTACTACTAAGCTCTCTGAGTGGGGTTACAGCTGGTCTACTAAGCTCTCTGAGTGGGGTAATATGGTACTACAATTTCGCTCTCTAGTGGGGGAATGTAATATGATTACTACAAAGCTCTCTGGTGGGGTAACATGGTACTACAGGAAAGCCCTCTAGTTAGAGTGACTTGTGGTACTGGGCTCTCTAGTGGGGTAACATGGTTTCTACAAGCTCTCTAGTGGAAGTAACATGGTAATGCAAGCTCTCTAATTGGGAAATCAATAATGGTGCTACAAGCTCTCTAGTGGGGTAATATTTTTCTACAAGCTCTCTAATTAGGTGGCATGCTTGGGCTCTAAGCTCTCTGGTAGGGTAGCATGGTTTCTAAGCTCTAGTGGGGTATATGGTACTACAAGCTCTAGTGGGGGTAACAACGTGGTACTACAAGCTCTCTAGTATGTGTAATAGCCAGCACTACAGAGATGAGTCCTCTATCAGCACTAAGGTCTAACAAGACCAGCACAGAGAGGAGTCCTCTATCAGCAGACCTCTAAGACCAGTTCCACAGAGGTTCTACCAACTTGTTTTCTTGTTCTGCAGTGAGGAAAACGTTTGGACTCTGTGTGAGTCGGTCCGGAGGGACAGAACCGCCCAGCTGGAGGACTTCTTTGTGGTTTTCATCTCAAATGAGAAGCGAATGGTGAGGACACACAGGAGAACATGTCAGGACATCTGTACCTCGTTTTAAAGTCTTGCGGTTCTAGAGCATGAGTCCGGTTCTCTACATCAGGTCTGACACAGAACTCCTGTCTGGTTCTGAAGCTGCTGTTTGTTCTCCATCAGGTTCCCCTGTGGAAGCAGAAGTCTGGACGAGGAGAGCATCCCGTTGTCTGGGTGATCCATAACAACTGAAATGTCACAGTTAATTCATAAGAGACTACAGTGTTCCCCTAAGTCCCGCCCTGCTGTGCTCTGATTGGCTGGTACTACGATGATGGGTTAGCTAGTACAACTGAGAACGACTGATTGAATAATCCTTAGGAGACCTCATTGACTGTCTTCATCCTCCCTCATTGACTGTCTTCATCCTCCCTCATTGACTGTCTTCATCCTCCTTCATTGACTGTCTTCATCCTCCTTCATTGACTGTGTTCATCCTCCCTCATTGACTGTCTTCATCCTCCTTCATTGACTGTCTTCATCCTCCCTCATTGACTGTCTTCATCCTCCTTCATTGACTGTCTTCATCCTCGTGTTATTTGTCTTCATCCTCTCCTTCATTGACTGTCTTCATCCTCCCTCATTGACTATCTTCATCCTCCTTCATTGACTGTCTTCATCACTCTTCATTGACTGTCTTCATCCTCCTTCATTGACTCATGTTCATCCTCCCTCATTGTTATCTTCATCCTCCCTCATTGACTGTCTTCATCCTCCTTCATTGACTGTCTTCATCCCTCCCTCATTGACTATTCTTCATCCTCTCCTCATTGACTGTCTTCATCACACTCCCTCATTGACTGTCTTCATCTCCTTCAATGACTGTCCTCCTCATTATTTGTCCTCCCTCATTGACTGTCTTCATCCTCCTTCATTGACTGTCTTCATCCTCCTTCATTGACTGTCTTCATCCTCCCTCATTGACTGTCTTATCTCCATTACAGCTGTCTTCATCCTCCCTCATTGACTGTGTTCATCCTCCCTCATTGACTGTCTTCATCCTCCCTCATTGACTGTGTTCATCCTCCTTCATTGACTGTGTTCATCCTCCCTCATTGACTGTCTTCATCCTCCTTCATTGACTGTCTTCATCCTCCCTCATTGACTGTCTTCATCCTCCTTCATTGACTGTCTTCATCCTCCTTCATTGACTGTCTTCATCCTCCTTCATTGACTGTCTTCATCCTCCTTCATTGACTGTCTTCATCCTCCTTCATTGACTGTCTTCATCCTCCTTGGTAATTGACTGTCTTCATCCTCCCTCATTGACTGTCTTCATCCTCCTTCATTGACTGTCTTCATCCTCCCTCATTGACTGTCTTCATTCTCCCTCATTGACTGTGTTCATCCTCCCTCATTGACTGTTCATCCTCCCTCATTGACTGTCTTCATCCTCCTTCATTGACTGTCTTCATCCTCCTTCATTGACTGTCTTCATCCTCCCTCGTGTTACTGTCATTCATCCTCCTTCATTGGCTTTATCTTCATCCTCCCTCATTGACTCTTCATCCTCCTCATTGACTTCTGTCTTCATCCTCCCTCATTGTTGACTGTCTTCATCCTCCCTCATTGACTGTCTTCATCCTCCTTCATTGACTGTCTTCATCCTCCCTCATTGACTGTCTTCATCCTCCCTCATTGACTGTCTTCATCCTCCCTCATTGACTGTCTTCATCCTCCCTCATTGACTGTCTTCATCCTCCTTCATTGACTGTCTTCATCCTCCTTCATTGACTGTCTTCATCCTCCTCATTATTTGTCTTCATCCTCCTCATTGACTCTTCATCCTCCCTCATTATTCTTCATCCTCCTCATTGACTGTCTTCATCCTCCTTCATTGACTGTCTTCATCCTCCTTCATTGACTGTCTTCATCCTCCCTCATTGACTGTCTTCATCCTCCTTCATTGACTGTCTTCATCCCCTCCCTCATTGACTATCTTCATCCTCCTCATTGACTGTCTTCATCCCTCCCTCATTGACTGTGTTCATCCTCCTTCGTGACTGTGTTCATCCTCCCTCATTGACTGTCTTCATCCTCCTGTTGACTGTGTTCATCCTCCTTCATTGACTGTCTTCATCCTCCTCATTGACTGTCTTCATCCTCCTTCATTGACTGTCTTCATCCTCCTTCATTGACTGTTCATCCTCCTTCATTGACTATCTTCACTCCTTCATTGACTGTCTTCATCCTCCTTCGTGACTGTCTTCATCCTCCTTCATTGACTGTCTTCATCCTCCCTCATTGACTGTAATCACCCTTCATCCTCCCCTCATTATTTGTCTTGTTCTCCCTCATTGACTGTGTTCATCCTCCTCATTGACTGTCTTCATCCTCCCTCGTGACTGTTCATCCTCATTGACTGTCTTCATCCTCCTTCATTGACTATCTTCATCCTCCTTCATTGACTGTCTTCATCCTCCTCATTGACTGTCTTCATCCTCCTTCATTGACTGTCTTCATCCTCCCTCATTGACTGTCTTCATCCTCCTTCATTGACTGTCTTCATCCTCCTTCATTGACTGTCTTCATCCTCCTTCATTGACTGTCTTCATCCTCCCTCATTGACTGTCTTCATCCTCCTTCATTGACTGTCTTCATCCTCCTTCATTGACTGTCTTCATCCTCCTTCATTGACTGTCTTCATCCTCCCTCATTGACTGTCTTCATCCTCCTTCATTGACTGTCTTCATCCTCCCTCATTGACTGTCTTCATCCTCCCTCATTGACTGTCTTCTCCCTCATTGACTGTGTTCATCCTCCCTCATTGACTGTTCATCCTCCCTCATTGACTGTCTTCATCCTCCTTCATTGACTGTCTTCATCCTCCTTCATTGACTGTCTTCATCCTCCCTCATTGACTGTCTTCATCCTCCTTCATTGATTTTGCTCTTCATCCTCCCTCACGTGGCACCCTTCTTCATCCTCCCTCATTGACTGTCTTCATATCTCTCCTCATTGACTTCTCTTCATCCTCCCTCATTGACTATCTTCATCACTCCTCATTGACTGTCTTCATCCTCCTTCATTGACTGTCTTCATCCTCCCTCATTGACTGTCTTCATCCTCCCTCATTGACTGTCTTCATCCTCCCTCATTGACTGTCTTCATCCTCCCTCATTGACTGTCTTCATCCTCCCTCATTGACTGTCTTCATCCTCCCTCATTGACTGTCTTCATCCTCCTTCATTGACTGTCTTCATCCTCCTTCATTGACTTCATCTTCATCCTCCTTCATTGACTGTCTTTATCTCCTCCCTCATTGACTGTCTTCATCCTCCTTCATTGACTGTCTATGTGTCCTCCTTCATTGACTGTCTTCATCCTCCTTCATTGACTGTCTTCATCCTCCTTCATTGACTGTCTTCATCCTCCCTCATTGACTGTGTTCATCCTCCCTCATTGACTGTGTTCATCCTCCCTCATTGACTGTCTTCATCCTCCCTCATTGACTGTGTTCATCCTCCTTCATTGACTGTGTTCATCCTCCCTCATTGACTGTCTTCATCCTCCTTCATTGTTGTCTTCATCCTCCCTCATTGACTGTCTTCATCCTCCTTCATTGACTGTCTTCATCCTCCTTCATTGACTGTCTTCATCCTCCTTCATTGACTGTCTTCATCCTCCCTCATTGACTGTCTTCATCCTCCTTCATTGACTGTCTTCATCCTCCCTCATTGACTGTCTTCATTCTCCCTGTTGACTGTTCATGCCTCCTCATTGATTATCTTCATCCTCCTTCATTAGCTGTCTTCATCCTCCTTCATTGACTCTTCCTCCTCATTGACTATCTTCATCCTCCTATTGACTATGTGTTCATCCTCCCTCATTGACTATTCTTCATCCCCTCCCTCATTGACTGCTCTTCATCCTCCAGCATTGTTGATCTTTATCCTCCCTCATTGGCCTGTCTTCATCCTCCTTCATTATTATTCATCCTCCCTCATTGACTGTCTTCATCCTCCCTCATTGACTGTCTTCATCCTCCTTCATTGACTGTCTTCATCCTCCTTCATTGACTGTCTTCATCCTCCCTCATTGACTGTCTTCATCCTCCTTCATTGACTGTCTTCATCCTCCCTCATTGACTGTCTTCATCCTCCTTCATTGACTAACTAACAACGTCATTGTTTATCTTTACAACAATAGGATCATGGTTCAGGTTGAAATGAACTCTTTCTTCCAGAATGTTCTGAATGAAGCAAAATGACAGTCACAGTACAGTCAGGCTGGACCAGGTGGAGCGGTGATGTCGTCATGATGTCATCATGATGACATGGTGTTTTCCAGGACTACCACGTGGTGCTGCTGCAGGTCAGACCTCCTTCCTGCTCTCTGGTTTATGATCTGGACTCTGAGCTGTCGTTTCCCTGCAGCCTGCAGCTGTACGGGGCCCAGGCCCTGCGCTCAGACCGCAGCCTGCAGCCCGAGTACCACAGGTAACACACACAGGTAACACACACGGGTAACACACAATTTGCAGGTGAATGGCACACGGGTAACACACGAATTAGCGGGTAGCACACGGGTAACACCAGGTAACACCTGCAGAATTGGACACACCACAGGTATGCCTGGGTAACACACCTGCAATTGTACACACAGGTAACACGGGTAACACACGGGTAACACACATATGTAACACACAATTAACACACACAGGTAACACGAATTAACACCTGCGGGTAACACGGATATACACAGGTAACTTTACCACGGGTAACACCGGTTAACACTGCAGGTACCACGGGTCAACATACCGCGGGGTAACACACGATAACACGGGTGGCTTTTACAGGTAACACACATGTTACACGGGTAACACACACAGGTAACACACACATGTAACACACAGGTAACACACACGGGTAACACACGGATCAACACTGCACAGGTAACACCGGGTAACACACGAGTAACACCACCGCGAATTAACACACACATGTAACACAGGTAACACACATGCCAACACACACAGGTAACCTTTACGGGTAACACACACAGGTACTGCGGATAACACACAGGTAACACACCACGGGTAACACACAAATTAACACACAGGTAACACACACGGATAAGACACACAGGTAACACACCAGGTAACTTACACAGGTAACACACACAGGTAAAACACACACAGGTAACCTGCGGAACTTTAGGTAAGGACCTGCGGGATAACACACGGGTAACACACAGGTAACACACACAGGTAACACACGGGTAACACACACAGGTAACTTTGCGAATTGTAACAACACACGGGTAACACACATGGGTAACACACACGGGTAACACCACCGCGGGTAACGCGGGTAACACCGCAGGTAACACACCACGGGCTTTACCACGGGTAACACGAATGCCTGGTAACACGCGGGTAACACACACGGGTAACACACGGGTAACACACGGGTAACACGCGGGTAACACACGGGTAACACCACGGAGCTTACCACCGGGTTAACACGGATAAGACACACGGGTAGCTTTTACACAGGTAACACACAGATAACACACAGATGCTTACCACTGACGGGTAACACACCGCGGGTAACACACGGGTAACACACAGGTAACACACGAACCTTTTACGGGTAACACAGATGTACTTTACAGGTAACACACACGGGTAACACACCGCAGGTAACTGCGGGTAACACACCACGGGTAACAGATGGTAACTTACCACGGGTAACACACGGGTAACACTGCCACGAATTGCTTACCGCGGGTGCTTAACACAAAGATGCCTGCAGATAACACACGGGTAACACGGGTAACACACCGCGATTACGGGTACCACGGGTAACACCACCCGGGTAACACACCACGGGTAACACACCGCGTTAACACACAGGTAACACGGGTAACACGGGTAACACAACGGGTAACACCACGGGTAACACACGGGTAACACCGCGTTAACGCACGGGTAACACACTGCGGGTAACGCAGTGCCGCACAGGTAACACGGGTAACACACCGGGTAACACCGAGTGCCTGCGGGTAACACTGCAGATGGCACCACCGAATTAGCTTACACACGGGTAACACACGGGTAACACACGGGTAACACACGGGTAACACACGGGTAACACACAGGTAACACACACGGGTAACACACACAGGTAACACACAGGTAACACACGGGTAACACACACGGAGTAGCTTTGCAGATGCCCACAGGTAACACACCACGGGTAACTTACACCGCGGGGTGGCTTTGCGGGTAACACTTGCGGGTAACACACACGGGTAACACACGGGTAACACACGGGTAACTTACCTGCGGGTTAACACACTGCAGATGTACAGGTAACTTTACGGGTAACACCGGGTAACACACGCGGGTGGCACGGGGTAACACCTGCAGATTAACACCGCAGGTAACACACAGACCAACACCGCGAGTAACACATGGGTAACTTACACGGGTAACACACAGGCCGTTAACACACGGGTAACACACGGGTAACACGCGGGTAACACACACGGGTAACACACGGGTAACACACGGGTGTACACCACGAATTAACACCAGATAACACACACTTACTGGGTAACACTGCGAATTAACACACAGGTAACCTGCACGGGTAACACACGGGTAACTTACCACGGAGTAATACGGGTAACACACACAGGTAACACGAACACACAGGTAACACATGTAACACCGCAATTAACACCTGCAGATGCAACACCTGCAATTAACTTACTGGGTAACACACACGGGTAACACACACAGGTAACACACACAGGTAACACACATGTAACACACACGGGTGACTTGCCGGATCAACACCACACAGGTAACACAAAGGAGTGTGCAGATCAACACACCCAGGTAACACACACGTACACACGGATGACACACAATTAACTTGCACACACGGTATACCTGGGTAACACCGCGGGTAACACTGCGGGTAACTGGGTAACACACAGGTACCTACGGGTACCTGCAGATTAACACGGGTAACACCTGCGGGTAACACACGAACACACAGGTAACATGGGTAACACACCGCAATTAACACAGGTATTTACGAATTAACACAGGTAACACCACGGGTAACACACGGGTAACACACACGCCTGGGTAACACACAGGTAACACGAACACACACAGGTAACACGGGTAACACACCGCAGATGTTTCACACGGGTAACACACCACCGGGTAACACACTGCAGGTAACCTGGGTAACACCTGCAGGTAACACCTGCGGGTAACACACAGGTAACACACGGGTAACTTACATGGGTCACCATGGGTCCTGCAGGTAACTTTGCAAGACACACGGTGGCTTACCTGGAGTAGCTTTTACGGGTAACACCTGGCAGGCTGCGGAGGGCTTTTGGGTGACTCCTGCACGGTAACACACACGCCTTGTAACACTGCAGTGTACACAGGTAACACACGGGTAACACCACAGATGTAACGCAGGTAACACACAGGTAACACACACAGGTAACACTGGGTAACACACAGGTAACACCTGCGGGTAACACACGGGTAACACCTGGAGTAACACACCGCGGGTAACACACACGGGTAACACACAGGTAACACGCAGGTAACTTACCTGCAGATAACACACCTGTAACACCGGGTAACACCGCAGATAACACGGGTAACGCGCAGATCGCTGCAATTCCAACACCGGAGTAACACACGGGTAACACACAGGTGCTGCAATTATTTACAGGTAACACACTGGTAACTCACACAGGTAACACACATGTAACACCACGGGTAACACAGATACCACCTACGGGTAACACACACAGGTAGCTTTTACAGGTCAACACACTGCAGGTGTAACACCGCATACAGTAGCTTTTCAAGGTAACACAGGTAACACACTGGTAACACACACGATCCAACATACAGGTAACACGGGTAACACACACGGGTAACCTGCAGATATTTACACACGGCCAACACCACGGGCGCTAACACGGCCGTAACACACACCTTGGTGTACACACCGCGGGTAACTTACCGCAGATTTACGGATAACTTACCGCGAGTAACACACTGGGTAACACACACAGGTAACACACACGGGTAACACACATACGGTCGCATTACCACAGGGTAACTTTTACAGGTAACACACACACGATTCGCACACCCAGGTCGCGCAGATGCGCACACGAATGCTAACACACACGGAGTATCACACAGGTAACACACATGCTAACACACACACGGGTAACTTACAGTGCTTACAGGTAACACTGGGTAATACAGATGTACACAGGGTAACACCTGGTAATACACACGGGTAACTTTGAGTGTACACACAGGTGTACACACAGGTAACACACAGGTAACTACGGGTAGCTTTACACGGGTAGCACACACAGGGTAACACACACAGATGACACGGGCCCAACACAGGTAACACACGGGTAACACCTGCAGATGTGGCACACAGGTAACTTACATACGGGTAACACACCTGCAGGTAACACACACAGGTAACACCGGGTACTGGGTAACACACACCGGGTAACACGGGTAACACACACGGGTGGCTTAACACACATGGGTAACTGCAGATTGTAACACACACGGGTAACACGAATTAACCTGCAGATGCTTTGCAGGTCAACACCTACGGGTAACACTTACACGGGTAACACCGCGGTAACGCAGGTAACACACAGGGTAACACCTACGGGTAACACCGCGGGTAACACACAGTGTACCACGGGTAACACACCACGGGTAACTACCTGCAGGTAACACACCGCGGGTAACACACATGGGTCACACACATAGGTCACACAGTGCCTGGGTAACACGGGTAACACCTGCGGGTAACACACACAGGTAACACACACGGGTAACACACACGGGAAACACACACGGGAAACACACACAGGTAACTCACACGGGTAACACACACATGTAACACACGGGTAACTTTTGCAGGTAACACACGGGTCACACCACGGAGTAACACACAGGTAACTTTGCAGATGTAACACACAGGTAACACACACGGATGTAGCAACACACAGGTAACACACCGCAGGTAACCTGCAGGTAGCACACTGCAGGTAACACACACAGGTAACTTACACACCACTGAGTAACTTACCTACGTCTTACCTACGGGTAACACACACGGGTAACCTGCAGATTAACACACAGGTAACACGGGTAGCTTACACAGGTAACACGGGTAGCTTACCTGGGTAACACACAGGTAACTCACACAGGTAACACACACACACATGTAACTGCTGGTGTAACGCAGTACTTTACCGCGAATGCTTGCGAATTGCGCCTGCGATTAGCACCGCGGAGTAGCACGGGTAGCACTTGCAGATGCTTACCGCGGTGCGCTGCGGAGTAGCGCACCGCAGTGCTTACCGGGTAGCACGAACGCGCTTTGCAGTGCTTACCGCGGGTACTTGCAGATGGCAGCACGGTCGCGGAGTGCTGCGGGTAACACACACACAGGTAACACGGGTAACACCTGCGGGTAACACACACCTGGGTAACACGGGTAGCTTACGGGCCAACACACTGGTAACAGCGCGTAACACACGGGTAACACACGGGTAACACACGGGTAACACACGGGTAACACACACGGGTAACACACGGGTAACACACACGGGTAACACACACAGGTAACACAACAGGTAACACACGGGTACACACACAGGTAACACACACGGGTAACACACGGGTAACACACGGGTAACACACACGGGTAACACACACAAAATGTACACCTGAAGACCACAGGGACCCGTCCTCGCCCGGCTCAGGGGCCTCGGTGGAGCTGACCCTGAGGAGACCGGTCTGAAGCGCTCAGAGGAAAGGTAGTGATCATTCTGATGTCACACCTTTGTCTCTTTTCCAACAGGAAGTTGCGTGTCGTTCCTGCTGACAGCTTCCTGTTGAATTTTGCGTCGGATCGGTCGCACATGAAGAACTCTGATGGGTCCTGGAAGATGGCCCCCCCACGCTGTAATCGCCAGACCTGGGTCATGACACTTCCGCCAGCACCTGTTGCTAACGTTAACCGTGTGCTGACATCACACTGACATCACCAGCCAGCATCTGATGACGCCGCACTGACATCACTGACTCCGCAATGACATCACTGACATCACACTGACATCACACTGACATCACACTGACATCACAATGACATCACACTGACATCACACTGACACCACACTGACATCACAATGACATCACACTGACATCACACTGACATCACACTGACATCTTTTGGCATCACGTGACGTCACTGACATCACACTGACACCACACTGACACCACACTGACACCACACTGACATCACACTGACACACTGACATCACACTGACACACTGACATCACACTGACATCACACTGACATCACACTGACATCACAATGACATCACACTGACACACTGACATCACACTGACACACTGACATCACACTGACATCACACTGACATCACAATGTCATCTGTGACATCACTGACATCTGTGACATCACACTGACATCACAATGACATCACAATGACATCACACTGACATCACAATGACATCACAATGACATCACACTGACATCACAATGACATCACACTGACACCACACTGACATCACACTGACACACTGACATCACACTGACACACTGACATCACACTGACATCTGGCTGACATCACACCCCAACATCGTGACATCACAATGACACACTGACATCACACTGACACCACAATGACATCACAACACCCTGAATAAACCACACTGCCGACCCCAACCCGAAAAAGTCCACACTGAAACCTAACACAGAAAACTGACACAACTGCTCAATAATAACTGAACTACATGCCAACGACACCACTAAATAGACATACATGCAACTAACAACTGAACACTAAAAACTTCAATACAACTAAATAGCCCTAACCCGAAAAAATAACTGCCTAATTTTAAAGATAAACCCTTTTGGGTACCTGCTCCCAACCAACCGGACTAACTAAACCCAACACTGCGACTCGAACCTGACGACTACCAGACACAATTAACCACCCCAACTGAAAAGACTACCGACTCCCCCAACCCGCAGACCCAAAAGCTCCACTGCCAACGATTAAAAACCCGACCAAAAGAAAACCCGAACAGCCCAACCTGAACCACTTAAACCAAAAACTGAGTCAAATGAACCAACCAGACTCAAGACCAAATGAACACTCTCAGACCCAATGAACCACCGACCCGAGCTAACAAGCACTCCAAAGTCCTAACATTCCGACCAAAAGACCAACTTAACACAACCTAAACCGAGTCCCAAAAAGCCAAGATAATTTAAACGATAATACATCCCAGCCCAACTAAAGACTGAAACTGGTTAAGTACCTGACTCAACTTCAACCACTACATACTGACCCACAAATACACCCGACTCCCAAAAACTTAACTCACAAATACTAAAATACTAACCACAAATGCAACCTGAAACACCAAAATACTGGCATCTCAACTAACTCCAGACCTGCCATACTAATAATTACAAAATAACTTACTTTCCCAACTGGCATAAATTTTACTACCCCTACGGGGAGTACTACAATTTTACTACTGCCACATACATTACATTTACACTAACTGTTCACAAGTTATACTACTGCCACAACTGGGTAAATAAGTTATACCTGCCACAACTGTTAATAATTAAATTCCCCAACTTTAAAATTAATACTCACAATGTATACTACTACACTACGTATACTACAGATACACTGCCCCATACTGGTATACACAAGTTAACCACAAATGTGTAATACAAGTTATACCCAAAATACTCATACTAACAAGTTATACTACCTGCACATACTTTAGACAAAAGTTATACTATGCCACATACTGTGATACAATTTTACTACTGCCACATACTGTAGTACTAAGTTATACTACTGACATACGGTGATACTTAACCATGACTACTGTCTAAGTTTTCTTGGCAATACGGAATATGCCAAAATACGGGAGGACTGTTATCCCAAAGCCAATACGGAACTCAGTTAATCAAAAACTGGTAGATCAAGTATAAGACTTGATACTAATATCCAGACATACGGAGACCTTTTTCCTAGCCCTAGGACAGAACTCGGATCAAAGTATACACGCCAAAGAGCTCATTTCCTAGCCCAAAGGAGCTACAAATTTACCTGCCTCTTGAGTAACCAAATTATACACTGCCCATACGAACTACAAGAACCTCCCAACTGTTAGAGAACGAAACTATCACCAAGTATACTGAAAGGATCCAAAGTAAGACTCCAATTAACTAAAATGAACCAAATTTTCCAAACTTTCCTACCCAACTGCATACTCAATTACCCAACCCAAACGTGATACTATAACCAACCCAAAAAAGGAAAATAATTTAAACGATAATGCCAAGTTAGTATCTAGTCCTAGGGAAACTAGTTATCAGGATAACGAGCTCGTTACTACTCCAATATGGTAGAAAATACCCGCCAATTTATAGTTAAAGAACTCAAGGTACCTGAAAAGGTATTAGATACATGCCAAACTGTGTATCCCAACCCAATTAAAGCCAAGGTTCTAGGTCCATAAAAACTATCTCTATCAACAGAAGGACTAAAGGTTACTCAGTTTTGCAATAGTGGAAAACGTTAAATAAGAAACCGTGTATAACCCAAAGGAAAAAATGCCAAACTGTTGGCAAAGAGAAGGAACTTCTCCCAGCTCCTTAAAAGACTCTGGTATCCTTTCTACAAAGGAAAAAAGCCATATCTTAAGCAAACAAGGTATGTAAACTGCAATTGTATAACCCCCCTTTTAGCCAGAACCCCATTACCTAAACTAAAAATAAAGAGAGCACGGAAAAGGCTGTGAACTAAAACCAGGGAACAGGTAAAACTCAGTAAAAGGACAGCCTAGTGGTAGGGACAAAGTTAGGTTAGCCAATACTAAGCTCAGTTTAAAACTAAACCTAAAGGGACATAGGTACGCAAGGAGAACTCAGTTTAAGCCCATAGGAGAAAGAGCTCAGTGCACTAAGGTTAAGAGCTCAGGAGTAACTATGGCACAAGCTTGGGGGGAAAGGTAGCCCAAGTCTCTAAAGGAAAGGGAAAAGCCCCATTACTAAGTCCAAAGGAAAAGCTCTTATCCAAAGGCTAAGGAAGAGTATCTAGCCCCCAAAAGGGAGGCTCAGTGTCTAACGCCACAAGAAGAAACTAGTGTATCCTAAATCCATATGGGAAGGAGAAACTCAGTGTCCAACGCCAAAGGGAGGAGGTTACCAAGTCATAGGAAAAAGTCTAGACCAAAGTCCAAGAAGAGGGGGAACCATGTTCCTAAGCCCTAAAGTGGGGACCCGGACCTAGGTTAAAGGACCAAAGCTCTAAGGAACATAGGACTCAGCTGTGGGTTCCCTAAAAGAAGTGAACAAGGACGTTATCCTAAATTACCATAAGGAGGGAAGCATCCACCAAAGACTTAGTGGCAATTCACTAGCCCATTGGGGAACAATTACTCAAGCCCATAACAGACAACAAGCCCGTTGATACTGGCACAAAGCCAGGGGATATATTAGCTCCCAAAGCAAGGGCTATGGCCAAGTTTATGGGAAAGGTCAGACTAAGGTAAAGGCCAACAGTGGGAAAAGGTACCACAAGCTCTTGGATAACTGTACTCAAGCCTCAGGGGGAATATTCCAAAGCTTAGGGAACAAGGTTAACTCTAGGGGAACAATTTGGTTCTACAACTCTAGTGCCACACCTTTTGTCAGGGCTCTAGTAAGGGACTGGACCCAAGTCTGTGACAACTTATGGTACAAAGCTCTCATGGGGTAACATGGTACAACTCTTAGTGGGGAACCAGGTAAAATACGCTCCTAGTGGGGTAACATGGACTACAACCTCTATGGGAAAGGGTACACAAGTCTCTAGTGGGAAACATGGTACTACAAGCTCTTGGCACTGGACCACAAAGTTCATGGGCAACACAAGCTTTAGTGGGAACATGGATAACAAGCCTCATGGGGTAAGGTACACAAGCCCCTAGGGAACGGCTAAAGCTCTAAGCCGGGGGTAAAGGACCAAGTCTCTAGTGGGAAGGTAACAAGCTCTTTTATCCCTGGTAACAACCTTGTTGGGGTTTAAATGGATACAAGCCTCTAGTGGGTAACATGGTCTAACCTCAGGGGACAGGTAACTCATGGGTAAAGGGCTACAAGGTTCTAGGGGGAACATGGAAAGCTCATGTTAAGGTAAAAGCAGGTACTAAAGCCTTAGGGGGAATAGTGTAAGCTAAAGGGGGTACATTCCAAAGTCCTAGGTGGGTACGTAACCATCCTAAAATGGGGAACAGGTAACCCCAGGGGAAGCTACAAATCTGGAGAAAGGCTCAGCCTTTGTGGGGTAAATGTACTAAAGCTCTCTTAGTGGGGAAATGGACTACCCTAAAAGGGGGGATGTGGCAACAGGAGGCTCCTATGGGAGATGGTACTACAAGTCCAGTGGGAAAGGTACTCAAGTCTCTAGGGTAAATGGACACAAACCTCTAGTGGGGTAACATGTACTAAAGCATGGTAAAAAGGGGAACATGTCTCAAATCCTAGGGGTAACTATGGAAACCCCTTTTAAGGGAAAGGTCTCAACCTCGTAAATGGTCCAAAGCCTCGTGCAACTGGGGAAACACCTTTCTGCGCCATAGTGGGGAAAGCCAGTCTAAAACCATGGCCTAACGCTGCCCATGGCAAAATGGTATCAAGTCATGGAACATGTATAAAGCCTCAGTGGCCCATGGGCTAGCCTCTGGGGTAACATGGTCTAACTCTTATGGTCATTCTCCTACTTAGCCCTTTAAGTTCTTTAGTCTCAACTCTCTAGTGGGAATGGTACTACAAGCCTCTATTTGGGGTAACATTACTACAGCTCTCTTGGGTCATGGACTGGCCCCTCTTAGTTGGGCACATGTACTAAGCCTCTATGGGTTAATGTACGCTCCTTTATGGTACCTTACAAACCCCTTTTGGGTATATGGTACAACCCTCAGTGGGTAACTGTAAATCACCTCTAGTGGGTAATGTCTACAGCTCTTCTGTGGGACATGACTACAACTCTCTAGTGGGGTATTCACATTCTGTTAAAATGTCTCAAGCTTTATGGTATCTCCTAAGCTTCATGGGGTTATTACTACAAGTCTCTTGGGGACGGGTACTACAACTCCCCATGGGGTTCTAGTGGGTTACAGGTCTCAATCTCATAGTGGTACTCAAGTCTCATTTCGTACTAAACTTCTATGGGCCCTTGTGGGTTATGGTACTGTCAACCTCTCATGCTGGGTTACAGCCAGCCGGGGTAACTATCGCCTTACAGTTAACTTTTAGTGGGAAATTTACTCTAAATCTCTGGGTAACATCCTCAAGCTTGTTTCTTCCCCATGGGAAATGGTAACACCATGGACTCTCAAGCTCTCTTTGGGGTCCTCATTAAAGTCTCAAGTCATGGGTCTTACTCGTCTTCTAGGGTTCTGGTCTATTTATGGTCCATATCCTAGTTAACAGCTTCCCGTTTGGGTACATGGAGCTTTCAGCTGTCTTTAACCCAAAACTCAACCTCCTGACGTTACATGGTACTACGTTTTCCTATGGGAAAATTTGGCTCCTTTCTTGAGGGTACTGTCACGCTGTTTTACTAGTAACTTGGACTCTAAACATTCTCATGATGCTTACCTCTATTACTTCTTTTTCTTCATTGACTGTCTTCATCTTTAAAGACTGTTTCTAGCTCCCTCTATTGTGTTTTCCTCCTTTTTATGGGTTTCCCCCCTTAGAGTTCATCCCTCTGTGTCTTCAACTCCTTTTTGAATCATTTATACGTCCTTATGTCTGTCTTATCCTTATTGGTCTTACCCTTATTGACTTACCTCCTATTGACTTTTCCCTTCATTGCTTCTTTTCCCCTTGACGTCTTCATCCCCTCATTACTGTTTCACCTCCTTCACTTTCTCTTCCTATCTTTTTCCTCCTTCTTCTTCTTTCATCCTCCTCATTTACTTCTTCATCCTCCTCATTGACTGTCTCTATCCTCCTCTTGTCTTCATCCTCCTTCATTGACTGTTCATCCTCCTCATTCTGTCTTTCCTCCTCATTGACTGTCTTCACCCCCTTCATTGACTGGTTTTATCTCCTCTTACTTTCTCTCCCCTTGGTTTCCTCCTTCATTGCCTTTTCCTCCTCATTGCTGTTTCATCCTCCTCTTGACTGTCTCTCCTCCTCTTGACTGTTTTTCCTTCATACTGCCCCCTTTATTGATTTTCACTCCCGCTTTTTCCCCCCCCCTTTTTACTGTTTCACCCCTTTTTTTTTCAACTCCTTCATTGGGGTTTTCCTTTCAGCTTTTTTTAATGTCTTCACCTTTTTTTTGGGCTTACCTCCCATTGGTTTTATTCTCCCGCTTCCTTTTTTTTCCCTAACTTTTATTTTAATGTTTTTTCCTCCTTTTAATGTTTTTTCCCCTTTTTATGTTTTTTTTTCTTTTTTCTCCCCCTTTATTTTCCCCTTTTTTTCACCCCCCTTTTCTTCACCCCCTCTTAGTTTTAAATTTCCCCCAAAGCTTTCCCCCCCTTTTTTACTTCTTTCCTCCTCCCCATTGTTTTTCCTTTAGATTTTATCCTCCCCAATTTCCCCTTAACTCCCATTACCCACCCCCTTTTTGACCCCTTTTTCCCCCATTTTCTTTACCCCTTTTCTTTTCTTTTTTAAAACGTTTTTCCCCCCCCCCTTTTTTCCCCCCGACCCCCCTTTTTTTCTTCTTTTTTTCTTCCTTACCCCCGATTTTTCCCCCCTTCCCCCTTTTTTTTCCCTCCCCTTTTTTTCTTTTTTAACCCTTTTTTTGGGTTTTCCCCCCCCTTTTTTCTTTCCCCCCCTTTTTCTTCCTTAACTGTTTCATCCTCCCCTTGACGATTCCCCCGGCCTCCCCCCTTTCTGTTTCTCCCCTTATTTACGTTTATTTTCTTAGCTTTTCCCCCTTTTTTCCCCCTTTCCTTTTTTTTCCTTATTTGTCTTCATTTTTTTCCCTTAAACTCCCCTTTGATTTCTTTTTGACCTTCATTCTTCTTTTCCCCCCCATTTCTTCCATCCTCCTTTATTACTGTCTTCATCCTCCCTTTTCCCTTTTTCTCCTTTCATTGACTGTTTCATCCCCCTCATTGATGTTTATCCTCCTTATTTACGTCTTCATCCTCCCTTTTTATTCTTCCCCCTTCATTGACTTTTCTTCCTTCTTTTTTTCCCCTTTCTTTTCTTCCTTCATTCCCCTTTTCCCCTTTTTTTATTTTTTTCTTCTTCCCTCCCATTGACTGTCTTCATTCCCCCCTTTTTTTTCCTCCCTTTTTTCCCTTCTTTTCCCCCTTTTGTGTTCATCCCCCTCATTGACTTTTCATTCCCCCCCGTTTCATCCCCCCTTTTTTTCTTCCTTTTTTAAACCTTTCCCCTTCTTGTTCTTTTCCCCCCCTCATTGACTGTTTCCCTTTTCTTTTCTTTTCCCCCGGAAACCCCCTTTGACTGTCTTCATTCCCCCCTTTCCCCCCCTTTAAATTTTTCCCCCCCCTTCCCCTTTTTCCCCCTTAAATTTTTCCCCCCTCATTACGTCTTCCCCCTCATTTGGGCTTCCTTTCCTTTTCCCCCTCATTACTGTTTCATCCTCCTTTCTGCTTCATCCTCCTTCATTGACTGAGTTTAAAAGTTGGTAAAAGTGAAAAACAGATGTTTTATTTATTACTATTATAGATAAATATACCCTTTTTGTATTTATGGTACCATATTGTTTTTTTGGTATTGTATTGAATTCTGGTTTGGGTATCATGATATTTATGGCAGGTATGTAATATGTTAAAATTATAAAAGTATCGTGACAAACAGGTGGAGACAGAACAGATTCAGGAAAAGTCCATGAGGACTGTTCCCAAAAAAAAAGGAAGTTGGTTCATGAATGACTTTAACCCTTTTTTTTATTTTTCTATAGGTGCACTAGATTATAAGGCGCACTGTCAATGAATGGTCTATTTTCGATCTTTTTCAAAAAAAGCGCCCCAAAACGGGGGAAAAAACTTTTTTTCGTAATCTTTTTGGGAGTTGCTGCGAGACGGGAGTTCGTGGGATAGAGATTACGTCTTTTTATAAAACGAAGCACCAAGAAGGACCCCGGGCATTGATATTCATGTCCTGTGCTAACCCGTTTCCTTCAGTCAATAGAGACCAAGATGCTGCCTCTGTTCAATAACCCACTGTTCAATTTTTTCCCCTAACTGTGGCCATCTCGCGTTCCCAAACCCGTGTGGTCTTCTTTACTTTGCTCATCTTCTTGCTTCCTCCACTTTCCCCCTTGATTCATTGATGTTGAATTCTCCAGCTGCTCTATTCCCATGTTCTACTGCGTGACTGATAGCCTTGAGTTTGAAGTCCCGGTGTCTTTGACAGGTGCCATTTGGGATTTCCCCTTTTTTTTAACACAAAACCCACCCCTTTTTTAAAAATTTTTTTTTAAAAAGGTTCCTGGGGCCTAAAATTTGGGGTAAAAACCAGAATTAATCCAAAAGGGGGTTATCCCCTTTTTTTTTAAAATTTTTTCAAAAAAATCGGTTTTATATACCATGTATATTTGTTATTACTATCATTATAGGGCTGAGTCAGAGCGGAGGACCTTTTGTTCTTAAACTGTTTATTTAGATTTGTGGTCAGAACAATAAAATGACTGTAGTTGTGGTTCTAAAAGCTTTGAGGCTTCAAACAACGTGGGTGTGGTGAAAAAAAAAAAAAAAGTCACTTGCCCCCCCCCCGTTGTCACCTTTTTCACCCCTCATGAGTTTGCAGGTATGCATCAGAGAGGTCACAGTGATCAGGACTAGTCATCAGAGAGGTAACAGGGTTCAGGACTAGTCGTCATAGAGGTCACAGGGTTCAGGACTAGTCATCAGAGAGGTCACAGGGATCAGGACTAGTCATCAGAGAGGTCACAGGGATCAGGACTAGTCATCAGAGAGGTCACAGGGTTCAGGACGCTAGAGGAAAGGTAACCCAAGGGGGATCAGGACTAGTCATCAGAGAGGGCACAGGGTTTAGGACTGTCGTCAAAAGGCAAAAGGATCAGGACTAGTCATCAAAAGGTACAGGGTCAGGACTAGTCGTCAAGAGGGCACAGGGTTTAGGACTGTCATCAAAAGGTAAAAGGTTTAGGACTAGTCATCAAGAGGTACAGGGTCAGGACTAGTCATCAGAGAGGTCACATGCATCAGGACTAGTCATCAGAGAGGTCACAGGGTTCAGGACTAGTCGTCAGAGAGGTCACAGGGTTCAGGACTAAAAGGTACAGGGTCAGGACTAGTCTCAAGAGGTCACAGGGTCAGGACCTTGTCATCAGAGAGGTAAAAGGGTTTAGGACTAGTCTAAAAGGTCACAGGGTTCAGGACTAGTCATCAGAGAGGTCACGGATCAGGACTAGTCATCAGAGAGGTCACAGGGTTCAGGACTAGTCATCAGAGAGGTCACAGGATCAGGACTAGTCATCAGAGAGGTCACAGTGATCAGGACTAGTCATCAGAGAGGTCACAGGGATCAGGACTAGTCATCAGAGAGGTCACAGGATCAGGACTAGTCATCAGAGGTCACAGGCATCAGGACTAGTTTAGAGGGTTTAGGACTAGTCATCAAAAGGTCACAGGGATCAGGACTAGTTTGAGAGGAAGGAATCAGGACTAGTCATAAAAGGAAGGCTCAGGCTAGTCATAGAGAGGAAGGCTCAGGACTAGTCATAGAGAGGAAGGCTCAGGACTAGTCCCTAGAAGGTCACAGGCATAGGAAGAAGAGGGGCAGTTTAATCAAAAAAAAAATTTAGTTTTGTATAGCCCAATTTTCCAAAAAAAGCTCAGTGTTTCAACGCCCTAAGAAAGAAAACCCTGGCCAGGAAAAACTCAAAAAACCTAAGGAGAGAGGAGGGGGAGGGCTCAGTGTATCCTAAGGCCATAAGGAGAGAGGCTCAGTGTATCCTAAGCGCCAAAGGAGAGAGGAGCTCAGTGTATCCTAAGCGTCCATAAGGAGAGAGGGCTCAGTGTATCCTGGGGCCCTAAGGGAGAGAGGAGGGCTCAGTGTTCCTAAGCGCCATAAGGAGAGAGGGCTCAGTGTTCCTTCCTAAGGAGAGAGGAGGAGAGAGGGCTCAGTCCGGAAAAGGAGGGGGGGGCTCAGTGTATCCAAGTCCATAAGGAGAGGGAGGAGAGGGCTCAGTTCCTAAGCGTCCATAAGGAGAGGGAGGGAGCTCAGTGTATCTAACGTCCATAAAGGGGAGGGGGAGAGGGGTCAGTGTATCCTAAGCTCCATAAGGGGAGAGAGGGCTCAGTGTATCCTAAGGGCCATAAGGGAGAGGGGAGAGAGGGCCTGTTCCTAACGCCATAAGGAGAGGAGGGCCAGTGTATCCTCTCCATAAAAGAGGAGAGAGGGCTCAGTGTATCCTGCCCATAAGGGAGAGGGAGGGGCCCGTGTTCCTCGTCCATAAAGGAGGGGGGAGGGGGGGGAGGGGCTCAGTGTATCCTGGGGCCATAAGGGGAGGGGGAGGGCTCAGTGTATCCTGGTCCATAAGGAGAGGGGGGGGCTCAGTGTATCCTCGTCCATGGAGAGGAGAGGGGCTCAGTGTATCCAAGCGTCCAAAGGAGGGGAGAGGAGCTCAGTGTATCCTAAGGTCCATAAGGGGGAGAGAGAGGGCTCAGTGTATCCTGCGTCCATAAGGGAGGAGGGGGGCTCAGTGTATCCTAAAACGTCCATAAGGAGAGAGGGAGGGGGAGGGCTCAGTGTATCCTGCTCCATAAAGGGGGAGGGGGAGGGCTCAGTGTTCCTAAGCTCCATAAAGGGGAGAGGGGGGAGGGGCTCAGTGTATCCTAGGAAAGGGGGAGGAGGGCTCAGTGTATCCTGGGCCAAAGGAGAGGGAGGAGGGCTCAGTGTATCCTAACGTCCATAAGGGAGAGGGAGAGGGCTCAGTGTATCCTAAAGTCCATAAGGAGAGGGAGAGAGGGAGTGTTCCTAAGGGCCATAAGGAGAGGAGGGAGGGGAAAAAAGGGGGGGGCTCAGTGTATCCTGCTCCAAAGGAGAGGGGGAGAGAGGGCTCAGTGTATCCTAAGGTCCATAAGGGGGAGGGGGAGGGGGGCTCAGTGTATCCTAAACGTCCATGGGAAAAGGAGAGAGGGCTCAGTGTTTGTCCATAAAAAGAGGAGGAGGGCTCAGTGTATCCTAAAGGGCCATAAGGAGAGGAGGAGGGGCCAGTGTATCCTAAACGTCCATAAGGAGAGGAGAGGGGAGGGCTCAGTGTTCCTAACGTCCATAAGGAGGAGAGGGGCTCAGTGTATCCCGCTCCATAAGGAGAGGGGGGGAGGGGAGGGCTCAGTGTATCCTAAAAGTCCATGGAGAGGGAGGAGGAGCTCAGTGTTTCCCAACTCCATAAAAAGGAGAGGGAGGAGGGCCAGTGTATCCTAAGGGTCCATAAGGAGAGAGAGGGAGGGGGTCAGTGTATCCTAAGTCCATAAGGAGGGAGAGGGCTCAGTGTATCCTAAGGTCCATAAGGGGAGAGGAGGGGGGCTCAGTGTATCCTAAGGGCCATAAGGGGAGAGGAGGAGGGGTCAGTGTTCCCAACCCATAAGGAGGAGGGGGGCTCAGTGTATCCTGGGGCCATAAGGAGAGGGAGAGAGGGCTCAGTGTATCCTAAGGTCCATAAGGAGAGGAGGGGGAGGGCTCAGTGTTCCCCGTCCATAAGGAGAGGAGGAGGGCTCAGTGTATCCTCGTCCATAAGGAGGGGAGGGCTCAGTGTTCCCCGCCATAAGGAGAGGGAGGAGACTCAGTGTATCCGCGTCCATAAAGGGGGGAGGGAGGGCTCAGTGTATCCTGCGTCCATAAGGAGAGGAGGAGGGCCAGTGTATCCTAAGCTCCATAAGGGGGAAAAAGGGAGGAGGCTCAGTGTATCCTAAGGGCCATAAGGAGAGGGGAGGAGAGGGCTCAGTGTATCCTCGCCATAAGGAGAGGGAGAGAGGGCTCAGTGTATCCTAACTCCATAAGGAGAGAGGGGGGGAGGGCTCAGTGTTCCTAAAGGAAAAGGGGGAGGAGGGCCAGTGTTCCTCGTCCATAAGGAGAGAGGAGAGGGCTCAGGGATCCTGGGGTCCATAAGGAGGAGGAGGAGGGCTCAGTGTTCCAAAGTCCATAAGGAGAGGAGGGAGGGCTCAGTGTATCCTGGGGCCATAAAGGGGAGGAGAGGGCTCAGTGTTCCTAACGTCCATGGAGAGAGGGAGGAGGGCTCAGTGTTTCCCGCCATAAGGAGAGGGGGAGAGGCTCAGTGTTCCCAAGCCCATAAGGGGAAGGGGGAGGGCTCAGTGTATCCTAAGCGTCCATAAGGAGGAGAGAGGGCTCAGTGTATCCTAACGCCATAAGGGAGAGGAGGGGGGCTCAGTGTATCCTAAACGCCCAATAAGGGAGAGGAGAGAGGGCTCAGTGTATCCTGGGGCCATAAGGAGAGGGGAGAGCTCAGTGTATCCTAACGCCATAAGGAGAGGGGGGAGGGAGTTATCCTAACGTCCAAAGGAGAGAGAGGGCTCAGTGTTTCCCAAACGTCCATAAGGGGGAGAGGGGAGGGCTCAGTGTTTCCAACGCCATAAGGAGAGGGGGTGTTTCCCGCCATGGAGAGAGGGGAGGGCTCAGTGTTCCTAAACGTCCATAAGGAGAGGGAAAGGGGGGCTCAGTGTTCCTGGTCCATAAGGAGGAGGAGGGGGTCAGTGTATCCTAAGTCCATAAAGGAGAGGAGGAGGAGCTCAGTGTTCCTCGTCCATAAGGAGGAGGAGAGGGCTCAGTGTTCCTAACCCATAAGGAGGGGGGAGGAGAGGGCTCAGTGTATCCTCCCATAAGGGAGAGGAGAGGGGGGCTCAGTGTATCCTAAAAGCCATAAAGGGGAGAGGAGGGGAGGGCTCAGTGTATCCTGGGCCATAAGGAGAGAGGAGAGGGCTCAGTGTATCCTCGCCATAAGGAGAGAGGGGGAGGAGCCAGTGTATCCTAAGCGCCATAAGGGGGAGAGGAGAGAGGGCTCAGTGTTCCTCGTCCATAAAGGAGGGGGAGAGGGGTCAGTGTTCCTAACTCCATAAGGAGAGAGGAGGGCTCAGGGTTTCCCAAACCCATAAGGGAGGGGGGAGGGCTCAGTGTATCCTAAGCCCATAAGGAGAGAGGAGGGGGGCTCAGTGTATCCTAAACGCCATAAGGAGAGAGGAGGGAGAGGGCCAGTGTATCCTAAGCGCCATAAGGGGGGGGAGGGGGGGGCTCAGTGTATCCTCGTCCATAAGGAGAGGGAGGGGAGGGCCAGTGTATCCTAAACGCCATAAGGAGGAAAGGGGGGGAAAAGGGGAGGGGGGGCCCGTGTATCCTAACGCCATAAGGAGAGGGAGAGGGCTCAGTGTTCCTAAACGTCCATAAGGAGAGGAGGGGGGAGGGCTCAGTGTATCCTTCCCCTAAGGAGAGGGGGAGGGCTCAGTGTATCCTAACGCCATAAGGAGAGGGGAGGGGAGGGCTCAGTGTTCCTGCCCATAAAAAGGGGGAGAGGGCTCAGTGTATCCTCGTCCATAAGGAGAGGGAGAGGAGGGCTCAGTGTATCCTAAACGTCCATAAGGAGAGAGGAGGGGAGGGCTCAGTGTTCCAAAAGTCCATAAGGAGAGGGAGAGGGAGTGTTCCTGCGCCATAAGGAGAGGAGGGCTCAGTGTTCCTCGTCCATAAGGAGAGAGGAGGGGGAGGGCTCAGTGTATCCTAAATCCATAAGGAGAGAGGAGAGGAGGGCTCAGGGATCCTAAGCTCCATGGGGGAGGAGAGAGGGCTCAGTGTATCCTAAGGCCATAAGGAGGAGGGAGGGCCAGTGTATCCTAACGCCATGGAGAGGGAGAGAGGGCTCAGTGTTCCTAAACGTCCATAAGGAGGAGGGGGAGGGCTCAGTGTTCCTCGTCCATAAGGAGAGGAGGAGGAGGGCTCAGTGTATCCTCGCCATAAGGAGAGAGGAGGAGAGGGCTCAGTGTATCCTAAGGCCATAAGGAGGGAGGAGAGGGAGTGTATCCTAAAAGCCATAAGGAGAGAGGAGGAGGGCCAGTGTTCCAAACGCCATAAGGAGAGAGGAGGGAGGGCTCAGTGTATCCCCGTCCATAAAGGAGGGGGAGGGCTCAGTGTATCCTAATCCATAAGGGGGGAGGAGAGGGGAGGGCCAGTGTATCCTGCGCCATAAGGAGAGAGAGAGGGGGGCTCAGTGTATCCTGCCCATAAGGAGAGAGGGAGGGGAGGGCTCAGTGTATCCTGGGCCATAAGGGAGGAGGAGGGGAGGGGGGCTCAGTGTTCCTAAAAGTCCAAAGGAGAGGGAGGGGAGGGCTCAGTGTATCCTAAGCCCATAAGGAGAGGGGGAGAGAGGGCTCAGTGTATCCTGCCATGGGGGAGGGAGAGGAGGGCCAGTGTTCCGCGCCATAAGGAGAGAGGAGAGGGGTCAGTGTTCCTGGGCCCCTAAGGGAGAGGGGGGCTCAGTGTTCCTAACCCCTGGGAAGAGGAGAGGGGGGCCAGTGTATCCAACTCCATAAGGAGAGAGGAGGAGGGGCTCAGTGTTCCTGCCCATAAAGGAGGGAGAGGGCTCAGTGTATCCTAACTCCATAAGGGAGAGAGGAGGGCTCAGTGTTTTCCATAAGGAGAAGGGGAGGGAGGGCCAGTGTATCCTAAGCCCATAAAGGGGGAGGAGGGGGAGGGCTAGTGTATCCTAAACGTCCATAAGGAGAGAGGAGAGGGGGCTCAGTGTTCCTAAGGGCCATAAAAGGAGAGGAGAGGAGTCAGTGTTCCTAAACGTCCATAAGGAGAGAGAGGGAGTGTATCCAAGTCCATAAGGAGGAGGGAGGGCCAGTGTTTCCCAACGCCATAAGGGAGGAGGGGCTCAGTGTATCCTAAGCCATGGAGAGAGGAGAGGAGGGCTCAGTGTATCCTAAGGCCCTAAGGGAGAGGAGGAGGGCTCAGTGTTCCTAAGGCCATAAGGAGAGGGGGAGGGGGGCTCAGGGATCCCGCCATAAGGGAGGGAGAGAGGGCTCAGTGTATCCTAACGTCCATAAGGAGGGGGGGGAGGAAGGGGGGGCTCAGTGTATCCTAAAGGCCCTAAGGAGAGGGAGAGGGCTCAGTGTATCCTAAAAGTCCATAAGGAGAGGGGGAGAGGGCTCAGTGTTCCTAAGCGTCCATAAGGGGGGAGGAGGAGGGAGTGTATCCTAAGCGCCATAAGGAGAGAGGAGGGGGGGCTCAGTGTATCCTAACGCCATAAGGGGGGAGGGAGAGGGCTCAGTGTATCCTAAGCGTCCATAAGGAGGGGGAGAGAGGGGCTCAGTGTTCCTAACGTCCATAAAAAAAGGGGAGAGGCCAGTGTTCCTAACGCCATAAGGGAGAGGGGGGGAGAGTGTTCCCAAGGGCCATAAGGAGAGGAGAGGGCCAGTGTTCCTAACGCCATGGGAGAGGAGGAGGGGTCAGTGTATCCTGCCCATAAGGAGAGGGGGAGGGCCAGTGTATCCCGCCAAAGGAGAGGAGGAGGAGCTCAGTGTCCTAAGGCCATAAGGAGAGAGGAGAGGAGGGGTCAGTGTATCCTAAAGGAGGAGGGGGAGGGAGCTCAGTGTATCCTAACGTCCATAAGGAGAGGGGAAAGGGGGAAAAAAGGGGAGGGGGGCTCAGTGTATCCTAACGCCATAAGGAGAGAGGAGAGGGGCTCAGTGTTCCTGCGCCATAAGGGAGAGGAGGGAGGGCTCAGTGTATCCTAACTCCATAAGGGAGAGGAGGGGGGCTCAGTGTATCCTAAACGCCATAAGGAGAGGGAGAGGGCTCAGTGTATCCTGCGCCATAAGGAGAGGGGGAGAGGGGTTTCCTAAGGTCCATAAGGGGGAGGAGGAGGGCTCAGTGTATCCTAACGTCCATAGGAGAGGAGGGCTCAGGGATCCTAACGTCCATAAGGGGGAGGGGAGAGGGCTCAGTGTATCCTCGTCCATAAGGAGAGGAGGGGGAGGGCTCAGTGTTCCTAAACGTCCATAAGGAGAGAGGGGAGAGGGGCTCAGTGTTCCTAAACGCCATAAGGGAGAGAGGGGCTCAGTGTTCCCAACCCATAAGGAGAGAGGAGGGCTCAGTGTATCCTCCCATGGAGAGGAGGAGGGCTCAGTGTTCCTAAGCGCCATGGAGAGGAGAGGGGGGCCAGTGTATCCTAAGGCCATAAGGAGGAGGGGGGAGGGCTCAGTGTATCCTCGCCATAAGGAGGGAGGAGGGCTCAGTGTATCCTAACGTCCATAAGGGAGAGGGGAGGGCCAGTGTATCCTCCCATAAAGGGAGAGGGGAGAGGGCTCAGTGTATCCAAAAATCCATAAGGGGGGGAGGGCTCAGTGTATCCTCGCCATAAGGGAGAGGAGGAGGGCTCAGTGTATCCTAAACGTCCATAAGGGAGAGGAGGAGGGCCAGTGTATCCTAACGTCCATAAGGAGAGGAGAGGGCTCAGTGTTCCTCGCCATAAGGGAGAGGAGACAAGAGGGGGGCTCAGTGTATCCTCGTCCATAAGGAGGAGGAGGGGCTCAGTGTATCCTAAGCGTCCATGGAGAGGGGGAGGAGGGGCTCAGTGTTCCTAACGTCCATAAAAGGGGGAGGGGGTCAGTGTATCCTAAACGCCATAAGGGAGGGGGGGAGGGCCAGTGTATCCTCGTCCATAAGGGGGAGGAGGGGGGAGGGCTCAGTGTATCCTCGCCATAAGGAGAGAGAGGAGAGGGCTCAGTGTATCCTAAGCCCATAAGGAGGAGGAAGGGGTCAGTGTATCCTGCGCCATAAGGAGAGAGGAGGGCTCAGTGTATCCTAACGCCATAAGGGAGAGGAGGAGGGCCAGTGTATCCTAAGCGTCCATAAAAAGGGGAGGGGGGAGGGGGAAAAAGGGGAGAGGGGTCAGTGTTCCTGCCCATAAAAAAAAGGAGGGGAGAGGGGGGGGCTCAGTGTATCCTGGCCATAAGGAGAGGGAGGGGGGCTCAGTGTATCCCGTCCATAAGGAGGAGAGGGGGAGGGGCCCGTGTCCTCCCCCAAGGAGAGAGGAGAGGAGGGGTCAGTGTATCCTGCCATAAGGAGGAGGAGGAGGGCTCAGTGTATCCGGGGGCCCCTGGAGGGGGGAGGAGGGCCAGTGTATCCTAACGCCATAAGGGAGAGAGGAGAGGGGTCAGTGTATCCTAAACGCCATAAGGGGAAAGGGGAGGAGAGGGGGGCTCAGTGTATCCTAAGCCCATAAGGAGAGAGGAGAGAGGGCTCAGTGTATCCTAACGTCCATAAGGAGAGAGGAGAGAGGGCTCAGTGTATCCTAGCGCCATAAGGAGGGGGAGAGGGGGGCTCAGTGTATCCTAAACGCCATAAGGGAGAGGAGGAGGAGCTCAGTGTTTCCCCGCCATAAAAGGAGGAGGAGGGCTCAGTGTTCCCAAAAGCCATAAGGAGAGAGGAGAGGAGGGGTCAGTGTTCCTAAACGTCCATGGAGAGGGAGGAGAGGGCCAGTGTTTCCCAACGCCATAAGGAGAGGGGAGGGAGAGGGCCAGTGTTCCTAAACGCCATGGGAGGGGGGGGGTGTTTCCCAAAAGCCATGGGAGGAGAGGGGGGAGGGCTCAGTGTATCCTAAGGGCCATAAGGAGAGAGGGAGGGCTCAGTGTATCCTAAAAGCCATAAGGAGAGAGGAGAGAGAGGGCTCAGTGTTCCTCGCCATAAGGAGAGAGGAGGGGGGCTCAGTGTTCCCAACGTCCATAAGGAGAGAGGGAGGGAGTGTATCCTAAACGTCCATGGGAGGGGGGGGCTCAGTGTATCCTCGCCATAAGGAGAGGGAGAGGAGGGGTCAGTGTATCCTAACGCCATAAGGAGAGAGGAGGGGAGGGCCCCGTGTTCCTGCCCAAAAAAGGAGGGAGGGGGGGGCTCAGTGTATCCTGCGCCATAAGGAGAGAGGAGGAGCTCAGTGTTTCCCCGCCATAAGGAGGGGAGGAGAGGGCTCAGTGTATCCTGCCCATAAAAGGAGAGGAGGGGTCAGTGTATCCTCCCGCCATAAAGGAGGGGAGGAGAGGGCTCAGTGTTCCTCGTCCATGGGAGAGGGGGAGGGCTCAGTGTATCCTAACGCCATAAGGAGAGAGGAGGGGGAGGGCTCAGTGTTCCTAAGGCCATAAGGAGAGAGGGGGGCTCAGTGTATCCTAACGCCATAAGGAGAGAGGGAGGAGAGGGCTCAGTGTATCCTCGTCCATAAGGGAGGGAGGGGGAGAGAGGGCTCAGTGTTCCTAAAAACCATAAGGAGGAGGGGGAGGGCTCAGGGATCCAAGCGCCATAAGGAGAGAGAGAGGAGGGCTCAGTGTTCCTGCTCCATGGAGAGGGAGGGAAAAGGGCTCAGTGTATCCCGCCATAAGGAGGAGGAGGGGGCTCAGTGTTCCTAAGCCCATAAGGAGAGAGGAGAGAGGGCTCAGTGTATCCTGCCCATAAGGAGAGGGAGGAGGGGTCAGTGTATCCAAAGCCATAAAGGGGGAGGAGAGGGCTCAGTGTATCCTAAACGCCAAAGGAGGGGAAAAGGGGAGGGGGAGGGGTCAGTGTATCCAACGCCATAAGGAGAGAGGGGAGAGGGCTCAGTGTATCCTCGTCCATAAGGGAGAGGGGGGAGAGGGCTCAGTGTTTCCCAAACCCATAAGGGGGGAGGAGGGAGGGGGAGGGCTCAGTGTTCCTCGTCCATAAAGGAGGGGGGAGGGCTCAGTGTTCCTAAGCGTCCATAAGGAGGAGGAGAGAGGGCTCAGTGTATCCTGGGGCCATAAGGAGAGAGGGGGAGGAGGGGTCAGTGTTTCCCAAAGTCCATAAGGAGAGGGAGGAGAGGGCCAGTGTATCCTGCGCCATAAGGAGAGAGAGGAGGGGGGGCTCAGTGTTCCTAAAGTCCATAAGGGGGGAGAGGAGGGGGGCTCAGTGTATCCTCGTCCATGGGGAGAGGAGGGGGAGAGGGGTCAGTGTATCCTCGCCATAAGGAGAGAGGAGAGAGGGCTCAGTGTATCCTGCGTCCATGGGAGAGAGGGGAGGGCCAGTGTATCCAACGCCATAAGGAGAGAGGAGGGGGGCTCAGTGTTCCTAAGCCCATAAGGAGAGAGGAGGAGGGCTCAGTGTATCCTAAGCCCATAGAGAGAGGAGGGGGAGGGCTCAGTGTATCCAAAGGAGGAGAGGGGAGAGGTGTATCCTGCGCCATAAAAAAGGGGGAGGAGGGCTCAGTGTATCCTACCCCTAAAGGAGAGAGGAGACTCAGTGTTCCTAACGCCATAAGGAGAGGGGGGGAGGAGGGCCAGTGTATCCTCGTCCATAAGGAGAGGGGAGGGGGCTCAGTGTATCCTCGCCATGGGGGGAGGGAGGGGGGGGCTCAGTGTTTCCCATAAGGAGAGAGGAGGAGGGCTCAGTGTATCCTAAACCCATAAGGGAGAGGGGGAGGAGGGCTCAGTGTATCCTAAGCGTCCATAAGGGAGAGGGGAGAGGGCTCAGTGTATCCTGCGTCCATAAAGGGGAGAGGGGAGGGAGGGGCCCGTGTTCCTCGCCATAAGGAGGAGGGAGAGGAGGGGTCAGTGTATCCTAAGCGCCATAAAGGGGAGAGGAGAGAGGGCTCAGTGTATCCTAAGCCCATAAGGGAGAGGAGGAGGAGGGGTCAGTGTTTCCCCCCATAAGGGAGAGGAGGGGCTCAGTGTTCCTAAAAGTCCATAAGGAGAGAGGGGGGGGCTCAGTGTATCCTGGGTCCATGGAGAGAGGAGAGGAGGGTCAGTGTATCCTCGCCATAAGGAGAGGAGAGGAGGGGCTCAGTGTATCCTAACGTCCATAAAAAGGGAGGAGGGGGGCTCAGTGTTCCCAAACGCCATAAGGGGGGAGGGAGGAGAGGGCTCAGTGTATCCTAACGTCCATAAGGGAGAGGGAGGGCTCAGTGTATCCTAAAGCCATAAGGAGAGGAGGGGAGGGCTCAGTGTATCCTGCGCCATAAGGGAGGGAGGAGGGCCAGTGTTCCCCGCCATAAGGAGGAGGGGAGGAGGGCTCAGTGTATCCTGCCATAAGGGGGAGGAGGGGGCTCAGTGTATCCTGGCCATAAGGAGGAGGAGGAGAGGGCTCAGTGTATCCTCGCCATGGGAGGGGAGGAGGGCTCAGTGTATCCTCGCCAGGAGGAGAGGAGGGCTCAGGGATCCTGCCATAAGGAGAGGAGGGAGGGCCCGTGTTCCTAAGTCCATGGAGGGGGGAGGAGGGCTCAGTGTATCCTAACGCCATAAGGAGAGAGGAGAGGGGGGCTCAGTGTATCCTAAGCGCCATAAGGAGAGAGGAGGAGAGGGGGGGCTCAGTGTATCCTGCCCAAAAGGGGAGGGAGGAGGAGGGCCAGTGTATCCCGTCCAAAAAAGAGAGGGGAAAAGGGCTCAGTGTTCCTAACGCCATAAGGGAGAGGGGAGAGGGAGTGTATCCTAAGCGCCATAAGGAGAGGGAGGGGTCAGTGTATCCTAAGGGCCATAAGGGAGAGGGAGGGGGAGGGCTCAGTGTTCCTGCCCATAAGGGAGAGGAGGGAGAGGGCTCAGTGTTCCTAAACGCCATAAGGGAGAGGAGGAGGGCTCAGTGTTCCTAAGGCCATAAAGGAGGGGGAGAGACTCAGTGTTCCTCGTCCATAAGGAGAGGGAGGGGGCTCAGGGATCCTAACGTCCATAAGGAGAGAGGAGAGGAGAGGGCCAGTGTATCCTAAACGCCATAAAAAAAGGAAAAAAAGGGGAGGGGGGGAGGGCTCAGTGTATCCTCGTCCATAAGGAGAGAGGAGGAGGGGCTCAGTGTTCCTCGCCATAAGGAGAGGGGAGAGAGGGCTCAGTGTATCCTAACTCCATAAGGGAGAGGAGGGGGAGAGGGCTCAGTGTATCCTAAACGCCATAAGGGGAGAGGAGGAGGGCTCAGTGTATCCTGGGGCCATAAGGAGAGAGGAGAGAGGGCTCAGTGTATCCTAAACGCCATAAGGAGAGGAGAGGGCCAGTGTTCCTAAGCCCATAAGGAGGAGGAGGAGGGCTCAGTGTATCCTAAAAGCCATAAGGAGAGGGAGGGAGGAGGGTCAGTGTATCCTAAAAATCCATAAGGGAGAGGGAGGAGAGGGCTCAGTGTATCCTGCCATAAGGAGGAGAGGAGGAGGGCTCAGTGTTCCTAAGCCATGGGGGAGAGAGGAGGGGCTCAGTGTATCCTGCCATGGGAGAGAGGAGGGAGGGCTCAGTGTATCCTAACGCCATAAGGAGAGGAGGGGGGGCTCAGTGTATCCTGCGTCCATAAGGAGGGGAGGAGGGGGGCTCAGTGTATCCTAAACGTCCATAAAAAGAGGAGGAGGGGGGCTCAGTGTATCCTAACCCATAAGGAGGGGAGGGGAGGGCTCAGTGTATCCTAACGTCCATAAGGAGAGGAGGAGGGGCCCGTGTATCCTAAAAGCCATAAGGAGAGGGGGAGGGAGGGCTCAGTGTATCCTAAAGTCCATAAAAAGGGGGAGGGCTCAGTGTATCCTGGGGATAAAAAGGGAGGGCCAGTGATCCAAACGTCCCTAAAGGGGAGGAAGGGGTCAGGACCCAACGTCCCAAAAGGGGAAAAGGGGGGAAAGGGCTAGTTATCCAAAGGGCCATAAGGAAGAAGAGAGGGCCAGTGATCCAAGCGTCCCTAAGGAAAAGGGGGAAGGAAATTATCCAAGGTCCATAAGGAAGGGGGGGTCAGGGTTCCAAGCGTCCCTAAAGGGGGAGGGGAAGGGGGATCCTAAGGGCCATGGGAAAAAGAGGAGGGCTCATTATTTCCAAAAGGGAAAGAGGGTATTATCCCAAGGATAAAAAAAGGATATGTACCAAGGGTTTGGAAGGGGGAATCGGTATCCTAAATTAAGGGAAAAGGAGGAAAGGGTAGTTATCCTCGTCCAAAGGGGGGGGGAAAAAAATCCAACGTCCCAAAAAAAGGAAAAGGGGGGCATGTTTTAACGTATAAAAGGGGGGATATTTCCAACGTCCATAAGGGAAAGGGGGGGAAAAAGGCCAACTCCAAAGGGGGAGAGGGGGGTGTTCCGGGGGATAAAGGGGGAGAAGGCTCATTACCCCCAAAGGAGAGGGGGAAGGGGGCGTGTACCTGCCCATAAAGAGAGGGGGGGCTCGTTACCAAAAGTCCCGGAAGGGGGGGCTCAGTGTTCCTTTTATAAAGGGGGGCCTATTTTTTATTTAAAAAAATCCCTTTCCCCCTTTTTCCTTTTTTGGGGGGGGGTTTTCCCCTGGAAAAACCATGTAAATTTTGTAAAGAAAAGGGGGCCCGGAAAGGCGTAAAGGAAAAAGGGGGTAACCCCCAAAAAAGGGAAAAAAGGGGGGGTTTAATTAAAATTAACGTTTTGAAAGGGGGCCATTTAAATGTCCTGAGGGAAAAAGGGGTTTTTTCTAAAAAAAGGGGTTAAAACCCCAAATTTTTTTTACTTATTTGGGTATCGGGGGAAATTTTTTCGGAAAAAGAGGGTTTAAAAAAATTGATATTTTTTTCAACCTTAGGCCAAAAACCGGGGGGTCCTTCCCCCGCATTTTTTCCCCGGTTTCCGGGGGGAACTTTGGTGGCTTTTAAAAGGCCCGGGTGGGTTTTACGTTAGGAATTTTTTTCCAAACATTCTTGGGGACAAGGGTAAAACCCGGGGGGGGTTTTAACCTGGGAAAAACCCCCAAATTGGCCGATAATACTCATTTATTCGGGAAGGTTTAAAAATTTAAAAGGCCATAAATTTTTTTTTAATTTCTTTAAAAAACGGATATTAAAAAATTAATTTTAAAGGGGGATTTAAAACTTTCGGGTAGAAAAAGGCAATTATAGGAAAATTAAATAAAATTAAAAAATTTAAGGGAAGCAGGGGGGGTAAAATTTTAGGGGCCCAAAAAAAAGGGAAGGGGTTTAACCCTTTTTTAACAGCTTGGGAAAAAAAGGGCCCGGGGCCCTTTCATTTTGCAAATACAAAGGGGGAAAAAAAGATAAGGGAAAAATTCGGTATCTTTGGGGGGAAGGGTTCGGGGCGGGATAGGGTTAAAAAACGGAAACACAGAGGCCCCCAAAAATCTGATACAGGGCGGACGGGGTCCCAAAGGGAAAACTAGCCTCGGGGTCCGGAAAACGTCAAAGGGCCAATGGCCATCGGGCCGGCCCGGGATGGGGTCAAGGGAAATTCCCTCGGGGAAATGGGTTCAAGAGGTTTTAAAAATTTTTTTTTCTTTTAAGTTTTTTTTAGGGTCTTTTTGAAAGGCAAGGGCCCAAACACAAAAAGGGGGGGAAAATGGTAAAAAAGGGAAAAACCCGGATTAATAGGAAAAGGGAAAATTTGGTTTTAAAAATTTAACTGTCAAAAAGGGAAACCGGCTAAAGAAAAGGGGGGTCAGGAACAAAAAAAAAGAGGGGAAAAGGGGTCAAAAAGGGGGGGGGGAAAAAAAAAAGAAAGGGGCCTTCAAAAAAGGGGGGCCGGTTCATGAGAGGAAGGTCAGGATTATCCTAGGGGAAAGGGTTTAGGACTAGGGCATAGAGGAAGGGGAGGACAGGGAAAAAGAGGGGCCAGGGTTTTTAGGGAAAAAGAGGGGGGTTTTAAAAACCCATGGGAAGGGGGTTTTAAACCCAAAAAAGGGGGAAAGGGGAGGTACCAAGTTAAAAGGGGGAAAAATCAGGTTTAAAAAAGGGAGAGGGGTCAGGGTCCAAGGAAAGGGGAAAAGGAAAGGGGAAAAAGGGTTTGGTAGGAAGGGGGGGGGAAAAGGGGTTTTAAGGAAGGGAGGGAAGGGGTCAGGCCAAGGGCCCTAAAAGAGGGGGGGGGGTTTTAGGGCCCCAGGGGGGAAAAAGGGCCAGTGTCCCCTAAAAAAGGGGAAAAAGGCCGGTTCCAAGGCAATTAAAAGGGGGGGAAAAGGGGGGTCAGGTTTAAAAGGGGGGAAAGGGTTTTGGGGGGAAAAAGAGAGGGGCCGGATTCCCCCCTGGGGAAAAAGGGGGAGGGTCAGGTTCCCGGGCCTAAAAAGGAAGGGTTCCAAAGGGTTAAAAGGGAAAATCAAAGGGAAAACGTATAAAAAAGGAAGGGGGGAAACTAGGTTTTTAAAAGGAAAAGGGGTCAGGCCCAAAGTCCCAAAGGAGGAAGGAATCAGGCCCCAAATAAGGGGGAGGAAAAGGTCAGGACCTAAATTTGGGAGAGAGGGGGGGCCCCAACCTGTCCCAAAGGGGGAAGGGGGTTTTTCCCCATAAAAGGGAAAAAGGGTCAGGACCCTCCAAAAGGGGGGGAAGGGAAAAGGGGAAACTCAGGAAAACCCAAAAAAAGGGGGTTCCCTTTGGGGGGGTAAAAAAGGGGGGGAAAAATTTCCGGAGGGGAAAAGGGGGTCAGGACCCGGGGCCCTAAGGGGAGGAAGGGTTGGCCCGGGGCCAAAAAAAGGAGGGGTGGTTTTAAAATCCAAAGGAGGGAAAAAATCATTTCCTAAATAAAAAAGGAAGGGAACCAAAAAAATTTTTCCTAAAGGTCCAAGGGAAAAGGGGGGAAAAACCCGGCCAAAAAGGGAAAAAACCAAATCCTAAGGGAAAGGAGGGGGAGGACCGGGAAAAGGAAAAAAGGAGAGGGCTCAGTGTTCCTAAACGTCCATAAAAGGAGAGGGGGACCTGTATAAAAAGGGAAGGGGAGGCCCCCAAAAAAAAGGGGGGTAGGAAAAGGAAAGGGAGGGAAAAAGGGGCCAGGATAAAGAAAAGGGGGAGAGGGGGCCGTGTTCCTTCCATAAGGGGAAAGGGGGGAGGGGCTCAGGTTTCCCGGGGGAAAAAGGGGGGGCCAGTGTACCTGCGTCCATAAGGAAGGGGGAGAGGGGGAAAACCCCCCAAGGGAAAGGAGAGGGGGCTCAGTGTACCCCAAGGGCCATGGGGGGAGGAGGGGCCGGGTTTGTCCATAAGGAAGGGGGGAGGGAGGCCAAAAAAGGGAAAGGAGGGGGAAAAGGTTCCCAAAGGCCTAAGGAGGGGGAGGGCTCAGTGAAACCCTAAGGGAAAGGAGAGGGGCTCAGTGTTTCCCATAAGGAGAGAGGGGGGATTCCCCCAAAAGGAGGGGAGGGGGGTTTAAAACCCAAAGGGAAAAGGGGAGGGGGTCCGGCCAAAGGGAAAAGGGGGAAAGGGAGGGAAAGGGGGAACCCCGGGGCCAAAAAGGGGGAAGGGGGAAGGTATTAAATCCAAAAAAAGGAAAAGGACTAGGTTCCCCCAAAGGGAGAGGGGAGGGGTTTTTCCTAAAAAAAGGAGGGGGAAAAGGCCTAAGGGGGGGGCTAGGTTTCCCAAAAAGGAGAGAGAGGGGCCGTGTATCCTCGTCCAAAGGGAAAAGGGGGGGGAGGGCTCAGTGTATCCTAAGCCATAAGGGGGGAGGGGAAAAGGGGGAACCAAAAAAGGGAAAGGGGGGGGAGGGTCTGTTTCCTGGGAAAGGGGGAGGGGGGCTCAGTGATCCTGCCAAAAAAGAGAGGGAAAGGGCTCAGTGTATCCTAAACGCCATAAGGAGAGGAGGGGGGAGGGCCAGGTTTCCCAAGGAAAGGAAAGGGGGAAAAGGGGCTAGGTTTCCCAAAGGGGGAAAAGGGGGAAAAAGGGAAAAAGGGAGGGAAAAGGGGCTATTGGAAAAAAGGAGGGAAAACCGGGCCTAAGGAAAGGAGAGGAAGGGGCTAGGAAAAGGGAAAGGAGAGGAAGGGGGGGGGCCTAAGAAAGGAGAGGGAGAGGGTCTTTTCCGCTAAAGAGGAGAGAGGGGAAACCATGTTCCTAAACGTCCATAAGGAGGAGGAGGGGGGGGGCCAGTGTATCCTCGCCAAAAGGGGAGAGGAGGGCTCAGTGTACCAAGAAAAGGGGAGAGGGAAAGGGGCCCCCCAAAAAAAAAGGGGGAAAAAAGGTCCATAAGGGAGAGAGGGAGGTATTTCCTAAGGGGAAAAGGAGGAGGGGGGGGATTCCCAAAGGGAAGGAGGGGGAGGTTCCGGTCCTAAGGAAGGAGGGGGGGGCTAGTTTCCTAAGGGAAAGGAGAGGAGAGGGGCTCAGTGTTCCTAAATTTAAGGGGAGGGGGGAGGGCTCAGTGTATCCAACGTCCAAAAAGGAGGGAGGAAAAGGGAAAAGGAAAGGTGGGGAAAAAAGGGGGGAAACCCCCCAAAGGAAGGGGAGGAAAGGGGGTTTTTAAAAAAGTCCATAAGGAGAGGGAGAGGGGAAATCTTTCCTGGGGAAAGGAGAAAGGGGAGGGGGGAGGAAAGGGCCTAAGGGAAAGGGAAAACCCGGTTTCCTAAGGAAAGGGAGGGGAGGGAGGGCCCAAAGTCCTAAGGGGGAGGAGAAGGGGCTCAGTGTATCCTCCCAAAGGGGGGAGGAGAGGGGGCCGGTTTCCCCCCTAAGGAGGAGGGGGGAAAGGGGAGGGTTACCTCCCCATAAGGGAGAGGGAGAGGAGCCAGTGTATCCCGGGGCCCTAAAAAGGGGGGGAAAAAGGAAAGGGGGAGGGGGCTAGGGCCTTTAAAAAAAAGAGGAAGGGAGGGGAAAGGAGGGGGGTCTTTAAACGCCATAAGGAAGGGGGAGGGGGGGGTCTTATCCAAGGAAGAGGAGAGAGAGGTTTTAAAGGGGGAAAAAAAGGAGAGGAGGAGGGCTCAGTGTTCCAAAATCCCCAAAAAAGGGGGAGGGGAGGGCTCAGTGTTCCTGGAAAGGAGAGGGGAAAGGGGTCAGTGTTCCAAAGCCAAAAGGGGGGAGGAGGGGGGGAAAACCCCCCAAGGGGAGGAGGGGGGAAAAAAAGAGGGGGCTCAGTGTATCCTAAACCCATAAGGGGAGGAGAGGGGGTTTTAAACCCCAAAAAAGGGGAGGGGTGTTCCGGCCCAAAAGGGGGAAAGGGGGGCTCAGTGCCAAGTCCATAAGGAGAGGGGAGGGGGAGGTTCCAAGGGGGGGGGCCAGGTTTCCCAAGAAAGGGGGAGGGAAAAGGGAGAGGGAGGGGCCCGGGGCCTAAGGGGGAAAAAAAGGGGGGGAGGTTCCAAGGGCCTAAAGGGGGGGGAAATAGGAAAGGGAAAGGGAGGGGGGAAAAGGGGGGGGCCCCGTGTTCCCCCAAAGGGGAGAGGAGGAGAGGGAGTTTTATCCTAAAAAGGAGAAGGGAGGAACTATAAAAAGGGGAGAGGAGAGGGGCTAGGTTTCCTAAGAAAGGAGGGAGGAGGGCTCAGGGATTTGCCATGGAGAGAGGAAGGGGGGGTTTTGGGGGAAAAAGGAGGGGAGGGGGAGGCCTGGGGCGTCCTAAGGAGAGGAGGAGAGGGGCTCAGTGTATCCTTCCCCAAAGGAGGAAGGGGAGGTTTTTCCAAGGAGAGAGGAGGAGAAAAGGTTTCCCAAGGAAAAGGGGAGGGGGAAAGGGGGTTTATCCTGGAAAAAAGGGGAGGGGGGAGGAGGGCTCAGTGTTCCTAAACGTCCATAAGGAGAGGGGGGAGGGGGATTAAACCCTAAAGGGGGGAGGGGCCAGGTTTTAAAAACCCCCAAAGGAGGAGGAGAGGGCTCAGTGTATCCTGCGTCCATAAGGGGAGAGAGGAGGGCCCGGGTTTAAACCCAAAAAGGGGGAGGAGGGGGAAAGGCCCAAAATAAAAAAGGGAGGGGGGGTTTCCAAACGCCAAAGGGGGAGAGGGGGGAAAAAGGGAAAAGGGGGGCTCAGTGTATCCTAAAAGGGAAAGGGGAGGAGGGGAAAGGGGGGGAGGTTTAAAAGGGCCTAAAAAGGGGGAGGAGGGCTCAGTGTTCCTCGCCATAAGGAGGGGGGAGGGATGTTCCGCGCCTAAGGGGAAAAGGGGGGGGCTCAGTGTATCCTAAGCCTAAAAAGGGGGGGAGGGAGGGTTTTGGTCCTAAAAGGGAGGGGAGGGGCCCTGACCTAAGCGATAAGGGGGGAGGGAGTGTTCCTGGTCCATAAGGAGGAAGGGGGGAGGGCTCAGTTTCCTAAACGTCCATAAGGAGAGAGGGAGGGCTCAGTGTTCCTAAACTCCATAAGGAGGGAAAAGGGGAGGGGGTTTTCTAAAAAGGGGGGGAAAGGGGGGCCGGTTTCCAAATTAAAGGGGGAGGGAGGGGTTATTAAGGGAAAGGAGGGGGAGGGGTTTTTCCTAAGGCCATAAGGGAGGGAGGGGCTAGGTTTCCGGGAAAGGAAGGGGGGGAGGGAGGGCTCAGTGTATTTCCCCCAAAGGGGGGAAAGGGGAGGAAGGGCTAGGAAAAATTTTCCTAAAAAGGGAAAAGGGGAGGGGCTGGTTCCTAAGGGAAAGGGAGGGGGGGCCAGTGTATCCTGCCATAAGGGGAGGAGGGGAAAGGGTCAGGGGCCAGGGCCAAAGGGGAAAAGGGAGGAAGGTTTCCAAAAAAGGGGAAAAAGGGGGGAGGAAAAGGGGGGAAAAAAGGGCCCGTGTTCCTCGTCCATAAGGGGAAAAGGGGGAGAGGCTCAGTGTTCCTTCCCCCCAAGGGAGAGGAGGGAGGGTTTTCCAAAAAAGGGAGGAGGGAGGGTCAGTTTCCAAGCCCATAAGGAGAGGGAGGAGGGGCTCAGTGTTCCTCGTCCAAAAAAGGGAGAGGAGGGTAGGTTCCAAAAAAGGAGAGGGAGAGAGGGCCAGTGTATCCAAAGTCCATGGAAGAGGGGAGGAAGGGGAGGGTGTTTCCCAACGCCATAAGGAGAGAGGAGGGGGGCCAGGTTTCCCAAGAAAGGGAGAGGAGGGAGGGCCGTTATTAAGGAAAGGGGGAAAAAAGGGGGTAGGTTTCCCAAGGAAGGAGAGAGGGGGCCAGGTTTTGGATAAAAAAACTCTTTTAAGAAAAAAAGGGAGGGCTCAGTGTTCCCCCATAAGGAAGGAGGGGCTCAGTGTATCCTAAAAGGGGAAAAGGGGAAAGGGGAGGGTCGGTTTCCCAAGGAAAAAGAGGGGGAGGGTTTTCCAAACGTCCATAAGGGGGAAAAAGGGAAAAAAAGGGGGGAAAGGGGTAAAGGAAGAAGGAGAGGGGAAGGATAGGTTTCCTAAGGGGAAAAAGAGAGGGCCAGTTATCCAAGCGCCAAAGGAGGAGAGGAGAGGGGTTGGGATCCAAAGCCCCTAAGGGGAAAAAGAGGGAGGAAAGGGAAAGGACCCAAAAAGGGGAAAGGGAAAAGGGGGAGGGTTTTAACGTCCATAAGGAGAGAGGGAGGGGCTCAGTTTCCTCGCCATAAGGAGAGGGGAGGGTCAGGACCCAAAGGAAAAAGGGGGAGAGGGGGGCTCAGTGTACCTCGCCATAAGGGGAGGGAAAAGGGGGAAAAAAAGGAGAGAGGGGGCTCAGTTTTCCCCCCCCAAAAAAAAGGGGAGAGGGGGGAAAAAAAAGGAAAGGGGCCATTTTGGGAAAAGGGGAGGGGAAAAGGGGTTTATTAAAAAAGGGAGGGGGGGAAGGTTTTTGGGGGCCTGGGAAGGAGGAGGAAGGGGCTCAGTGTATTCCCCCTAAAGGGGGGGAAAAGGAGGGGAAAAAAGGGGGGGCTAGGTTTCCCAAGGGAAAAGGGGGGAGGGCTCAGGTTTTCCTTCCCCTAAAAGGGGGGGGGGGGGGAAAAAAGGGGAGGGGGGGTCCCTAAACGCCATAAGGAGAGAGAGGGAAAAAGGGCTCAGTGTATCCAAGGAAAGGCTTCCGGCTGTCCTACATCACTGGTGAGGACTGGAGTGTCGGCCGCTCGGGTTCACGGGCCTCTTGTTCTCGGGGGGCTTAACACACGTCCCTGTCTGGACTTTGATCAGCAGAACCTCCTGGATGTCCACAGTTCTGAAGCAGAAGATATTGGAAATATGTAAAGAGTCCCGATCAGTTTGATGGTGTCATTAAGTAAGGCTGTTTAAAGTCCTAATGAATAATCTCCTGTTGTAGGTAAAGCAGAGGTCTCCAGCTGTGACGTGGACCAGTTCCACTGCTCCAACGGGAAGTGCGTCCCAGATCGGTGGCGCTGTAACTCCATGGACGAGTGTGGAGACAACTCTGACGAGGATCTGTGCGCCGAGTCTCCCTTCTCCTTCCAGCCCTGCAGTCTGAACCAGTTCCCCTGCCTGTCCCGCTACACCCGGATCTACACCTGTCTGCCCCACAGCCTGAGGTGTGACGGCAGCATCGACTGCCAGGTAACAAACGTCCGACGCCGGCCACCACGTGTGACCGCAGCATGATGAGGCATCGCGAGTCCTCTTTGAGAGAAGCTCCTCTGGTGTGAGATGACTTGAGCCATGCTCATCCTCCCCTGCTTTCCCTTTCCGGGTCGTTTCACGGTTTGAACGTCTTGCCGGTCTCCCATAACTCCTCCCACAACAAGATTTTTGCCGGCGAACTCGGCAGCTGCAGTTCTTCAGGCCAACCGGGACCTGTCTGCTCCCCAGACCTCTGGCCCGCCTCCTCCAGCGTGTTCTCAGGCCACCGATGACCTCGGAGCCGCCTCTGGACACGGCTCAGTCCGATTCCAGTCTGATGCATGGGAAGTTCCTCAGGGGTCGTCAGAGGGTCCTCAGCCAGAGGTTCCCAGGTCACCTTCAGTTCGGGGGCCTCCCCCACCATCTGATCCAGATCAATATCGGGTGCTGTCAACCACCAAAACCTTTTTTACAAAAGAACCAATGGTGCATTTGAATATGAACATGTCTCTTCGAATGGACTCCTTGTCTGCCCATGGATCCCGTTATTGGTCAGAAGCGATCCTGCTCCTTCATCGTGACGGTTGGTATTCATTTCTACGCACCATGCATGTCCTCAGGTTTGGGACCTGTTGGCTGCTGGTTGCTGTTCTCCTCAATCTCCTTCATAATCTGTTCATCCTTTTTTATTTTGGATCTGACGACTGCCCCTGTTCTCTTCTCGTGTAACACTGAAGCCAAAAGGACAGACGGGGATCAATCGGCTGGTTTCCTGAACTGGCCGCTGCTAAATAATCCAATAATCCAAATGGTGGTACCATGCAGCGTGAGGGACACCTGCATCTAGAGAGTTTGTGTCCCAGACAGACAGCTGGAGGCCGGCATTGAGTCTCCCAAAGGAACCCCTGATCACAACTTCTCTAGGCCAACACGTAGACTGGATCACTGCTGCTCAGTTGTTCCAGCACCAGTGTGCCCCCCCCCCCCCAATCTGGGTTCGACAATTGGCCAGAATGTCCGTTGAAAGCATGCCAGAAGCTCTGGATGACGTTTTGATGTGTTCTCCGATGTCTTTGTCTTGACCCAGGACCTCGGGGATGAAATCGACTGTGACGTTCCCACTTGTGGAGAGTGGTTGAGGAACTTCTACGGCTCCTTCAGCTCTCCAAACTACCCCGACTTTTACCCTCCAGGAAGTAACTGCACGTGGCTGATCAACACGGGAGACCACAGGAAGGTAACCTTTGACCTGTGTCCTCCTTCCAGCTTCTCCTTGATCTCCCAGAGTAACGCCGGCGTCCTTCCTCCTCGGCAGGTGGTCCTGAGGTTTACTGACTTCAAACTGGACGGGACGGGTTACGGCGACTACGTCAAGGTGTACGACGGCCTGGAGGAGAACCCTCGCCGCCTCCTCAGGGTGCTGACCGCCTTCGACTCCAGAGCGCCGGTCGCTGTGGTTTCATCCTCCGGTCAGCTGCGAGTTCACTTCTACGCCGACAAGGTCAACGCGGCCAGAGGCTTCAACGTCACCTACCAGGTGAGCCGGTCTCACCTGCTCATGGTTATTTGTGTGTTCGGTGAAATAGGGTTTTTTCTGATACCGGTGCTAAACCGGTACTTTTAAAACGATACCGGTTCCTAAACGGTGATGAACCGATACTTCAAAATTAGAAGCACAAAACGTCGATGGACGAAGACGACGTTAAAACCCCTACGGCCAGATTCCCTGGGCAAGCCACTCTCATGGAGCACTGACAGAAAACAGGTCTCAGACTGTAGCTCGTAGCTCGGAGGCTAGCTCAGAGCGAGCTTAAACATGGTTATAATGCTTAATTTATTATTTGTCGGCCTACTTTTATAAACGCAAGACTTCCAGTCAACGTTCCGGTGCCAATCTGAGCCCAGGCTGCTCTTCTCACCATCGACTGGACCAGGGAGCTCCCGGCCGGGCCCTGGTCGGGGCTCACCATGCCTCCACTTTGAAATGGATGGCACATGTTGCCGGATGCTTCATTGAACGTGACGTGTCACGTTCAATGATTGTGTTGCATTTGCTGCATGGCGCATTGTGAAACCTTTTCTGGAGAAGTGCAGCCACACGAGTGTCCGTTGACCTGCAGCTGGACGGATGGCCAGTGACCCGTGGTGTCGGTGTGTCAACGGGTTGGTTCTGTGTCTCGTCCCTCTCCTCTTCCTGTGGACGGGTTCTGTTTGACGGTTGGACTTGTGCCTGGTTCTGTTCAACGTGTTGCTGTCCCTCGGCTCTGCAGGTGGACGGGTTCTGCCTTCCGTGGGAGGTCCCTTGTGGCGGTAACTGGGGCTGTTACACGGAGCAGCAGCGCTGTGACGGGTACTGGCATTGCCCCAACGGCCGGGATGAGCTCAACTGTTCCACGTGTCAGGAGGAGGAGTTTCCCTGTTCCAGAAACGGCGCCTGTTACCCCCGATCGGACCGCTGCAACTATCAGAACCGCTGCCCCAACGGTTCTGACGAGAAGAACTGCTTCTTCTGCCAGCCCGGAAACTTCCACTGCAAGGTACCAACAGCCAGATGATCAATATTCAACGAGGAAAGTAAAGAACTTGGAGACCAATTCCCAAAATATTGAACTCCCACTAGAACCTGAGGGTATTCTCTTCATACGCCACAACTCCCGACCCGTCAACCCATTCCACAGAGGAGCTCTACTTCCTCTTGATATGACATGTGTCCTCCTGGAACAAGGGAGTCTCTATAGAGACAGCTGCCTGTGTCTTCAAATACATCATATGTAATAGATGTATATACATATACATACATATTATATATATACATACATATACACATATATATACATACACATATATTATATATATACATATATATTATATATATATACATATATATATGTATATACATATATTATATATGTATATATGTTTGAAGAGGCAGAAAAAGAACTACAACTCATAATTGCTGAGTAAGCGTTGCAGCAACCAGTAAATATGCTCAACAAATGCGTTAAATCCGGAACAAGTTTCTGTGTTCCTGTCGGAACAGAAGGAGGTCTTTGACCTCTGACCTTGTTGCAGAACAACCGCTGCGTGTTTGAGTCGTGGGTGTGCGACGCTCAGGACGACTGCGGCGACGGCAGCGACGAGGAGAGCTGTCCCGTCATCGTTCCCACGCGGGTCATCACCGCCGCCGTCATCGGCAGCCTCATCTGTGGCCTCCTATTGGTCATCGCCCTCGGCTGCACCTGCAAGCTCTACTCGCTGCGCATGTTTGAACGCAGGTGAGAGCCTCGTCCCCGATCGGCCACCGCTCTGTGAGCGCCGTGTTCCAGCGTGTGATTGGTCATTGCAGGTCATTTGAGACCCAGCTGTCCAGAGTGGAAGCAGAGTTGCTTCGGAGGGAAGCCCCGCCCTCCTATGGTCAGCTGATCGCCCAGGGTCTGATCCCGCCGGTGGAGGACTTCCCAGTGTGCTCTGGGAGCCAGGTACAGACGCCTGGATGGGAATGCCTGCTGCCCAGCGTCGGCTGCGCGGCACGAGAGGTCATCTTGTGCTCTTCTTCCTCCCCAGGCCTCCGTCCTGGAGAACCTCCGCCTGGCTGTGCGCTCTCAGCTCGGCTTCACCTCCCTGAGACTGCCTTCCTCTGGCCATCGCAGCAGCCTGTGGCACCGCCTCTTCCCCTTCTCGCGGTCACGGCGGTCCGGTTCTTTGGCGCTGGTCTCTGCTGACCTGGAGGACGGCACCGTGAGCTCAGACCTGCCGTCTCCGGACTCGGACGATCCGGACGCAGAGGGCGAGCGAGGCTTGGGCGCGGCGGGCGGGCCGGTCGCGCCCCTTCCCCAAAAGACACCTCCCTCCGCCGCGGTGGAAGCCGTCGTGTTTGTGACGACTTCCGTGACCCCGACGCCCACCTGTAGGCAAGGTCTTGATCGGCTCAGAGAGAACCCGGCCGCATCAAGCCCCGCCCCCGTGGTAACTCCCAGTCCAGATCCTGAAAGTCACAGCTATGCCTCAGAGTTCCGAGCTCCGCCCACCTCTGCCCTGCAGCGACTGGCCCAGAACTTGCACCGCCTCGCCAGGAACTTGACCAGAACCAGCCTGAACTGGCAGGACCAGAACTGGACCAATCACAGTCCACTTCACCACCTGGAGACGGGTATCGGTGGGTCGGAGGCCGGAGAGCAGCGAGACAACGGAGAAGAAGAAGAAGAAGACGTGGAGCTCCTGATCCCAGCCTCCGATTTCGACTCCTCCTCCCCGCCGGTCCCCGACATCCGGCAGACGCTGCTAGAACGGTACCCTGCTTCTACCACAGGCCACGCCCCCCGCCACAATCGCGGAAACGGGGGAGGGCGGGACGGCCCCTGTGAACACTGTGGGATGGTCCACACGGCTCGGATCCCCGACGCCTGCCTGGAGGCCACGAGCAAAACGGAGAGCAGCGACGACGAGCTGCTGCTGCTGTGCTAACGAGCTAGCTGACTGCTACGATACACATAGCAAGCTAACGAGCTAGCTGACTGCTACGACACACACAGCAAGCTAACGAGCTAGCTGACTGCTACGACACACACATCAAGCTAACGAGCTAGCTGACTGCTACGACACACACAGCAAGCTAATGAGCTAGCTGACTGCTACGACACACACAGCAAGCTAACGAGCTAGCTGACTGCTACGACACACATAGCAAGCTAACGAGCTAACTGACTGCTACGACACACACAGCAAGCTAACGAGCTAGCTGACTGCTACGACACACACAGCAAGCTAATGAGCTAGCTGACTGCTACGACACACACAGCAAGCTAACGAGCTAGCTGACTGCTACGACACACACAGCAAGCTAACGAGCTAACTGACTGGTACGACACACACAGCAAGCTAACGAGCTAACTGACTGGTACGACACACACAGCAAGCTAACGAGCTAACTGACTGGTACGACACACACAGCAAGCTAACGAGCTAGCTGACTGCTACGACACACACAGCAAGCTAACGAGCTAGCTGACTGCTACGACACACACAGCAAGCTAACGAGCTAGCTGACTGCTATGACACACACAGCAAGCTAACGAGCTAACTGACTGCTACGATACACACAGCAAGCTAACGAGCTAACTGACTGCTACGACACACACAGCAAGCTAACGAGCTAACTGACTGGTACCACACACAGCAAGCTAACGAGCTAACTGACTGGTACTACACATACAGTTAGCTAACATGCTAACTAACTGGTACTACACATACAGCAAGCTAACAAGCTAACTTACTGGTATTACACATACAGTTAGCTCACGAGCTAACTGACTGGTATTACACATACAGTTTGCTAACGAGCTAACTGACTGGTACTACACATACAGCAAGCTAACGAGCTAACTGACTGGTACTACACATACAGTTAGCTAACGAGCTAACTGACTGGTATGACACATGCAGTTAGCTAACAAAAGCTGCTCTGTTAACTGACAGACTGGTACTACACATTCTACCTTGATACAACACCTACAGTTAGCTAGTTAATTAACATACAGCAGAAAGAAATTGCTTAGAATATTGGAAGATTTGTGCTCCGTACATTCCACCCAAATGTAAAATGCCACACCGTGAGCTAGACAGTACGAGGCCTCGTGGGCTCTTCATGAAGGTTATGATGTCTCCATGGACAGTACGAGGCCTCGTGGGCTCTTCATGAAGGTTATGATGTCTCCATGGACAGTACGAGGCCTCGTGGGCTCTTCATGAAGGTTATGATGTCTCCATGGACAGTACGAGGCCTCGTGGGCTCTTCATGAAGGTTATGATGTCTCCATGGACAGCACGAGGCCTCGTGGGCTCTTCATGAAGGTTATGATGTCTCCATGGACAGTACGAGGCCTCGTGGGCTCTTCATGGAGGTTATGATGTCTCCATGGACAGCACGAGGCCTCGTGGGCTCTTCATGAAGGTTATGATGTCTCCATGGACAGTACGAGGCCTCGTGGGCTCTTCATGAAGGTTATGATGTCTCCATGGACAGTACGAGGCCTCGTGGGCTCTTCATGAAGGTTATGATGTCTCCATGGACAGTACGAGGCCTTGTGGGCTCTTCATAAAGGTTATGATGTCTCCATGGACAGTACGAGGCCCGTGGGCTCTTCATGAAGGTTATGATGTCTCCATGGACAGCACGAGGCCTCGTGGGCTCTTCATGAAGGTTATGATGTCTCCATGGACAGCACGAGGCCTCGTGGGCTCTTCATGGAGGTTATGATGTCTCCATGGACAGTGCGAGGCCTCGTGGGCTCTTCATGAAGGTTATGATGTCTCCATGGACGATGCGAGGCCTCGTGGGCTCTTCATGAAGGTTATGATGTCTCCATGGACAGTGCGAGGCCTCGTGGGCTCTTCATGAAGGTTATGATGTCTCCATGGACAGTCACGAGGCCTTGTGGGCTCTTCATGAAGGTTATGATGTCTCCATGGACAGTACGAGGCCTCGTGGGCTCTTCATGAAGGTTATGATGTCTCCATGGACAGTACGAGGCCTCGTGGGCTCTTCATGGAGGTTATGATGTCTCCATGGACAGTACGAGGCCTCGTGGGCTCTTCATGGAGGTTATGATGTCTCCATGGACAGTACGAGGCCTCGTGGGCTCTTCATGGAGGTTATGATGTCTCCATGGACAGTACGAGGCCTGTGGGCTCTTCATGGAGGTTATGATGTCTCCATGGACAGTACGAGGCCTCGTGGGCTCTTCATGAAGGTTATGATGTCTCCATGGACAGTACGAGGCCTCGTGGGCTCCTCATGAAGGTTATGATGTCTCCATGGACGATGCGAGGCCTCGTGGGCTCTTCATGAAGGTTATGATGTCTCCATGGACAGTCTGAGGCCTCGTGGGCTCCTCATGAAGGTTATGATGTCTCCATGGACGATACGAGGCCTCGTGGGCTCTTCATGAAGGTTATGATGTCTCCATGGACAGTACGAGGCCTCGTGGGCTCTTCATGAAGGTTATGATGTCTCCATGGACAGTACGAGGCCTCGTGGGCTCTTCATGAAGGTTATGATGTCTCCATGGACAGTACGAGGCCTCGTGGGCTCTTCATAAAGGTTATGATGTCTCTCCATGGACAGTACGAGGCCTCGTGGGCTCTTCATGAAGGTTATGATGTCTCCATGGACAGTACGAGGCCTCGTGGGCTCTTCATGAAGGTTATGATGTCTCCATGGACAGTACGAGGCCTCGTGGGCTCTTCATGAAGGTTATGATGTCTCCATGGACAGTACGAGGCCTCGTGGGCTCCTCATGAAGGTTATGATGTCTCCATGGACAGTACGAGGCCTCGTGGGCTCTTCATGAAGGTTATGATGTCTCCATGGACAGCACGAGGCCTCGTGGGCTCTTCATGAAGGTTATGATGTCTCCATGGACAGTACGAGGCCTCGTGGGCTCTTCATGAAGGTTATGATGTCTCCATGGACAGTACGAGGCCTCGTGGGCTCTTCATGAAGGTTATGATGTCTCCATGGACAGTACGAGGCCTCGTGGGCTCTTCATGAAGGTTATGATGTCTCCATGGACAGTACGAGGCCTCGTGGGCTCTTCATGAAGGTTATGATGTCTCCATGGACAGTACGAGGCCTCGTGGGCTCTTCATGAAGGTTATGATGTCTCCATGGACAGTACGAGGCCTCGTGGGCTCTTCATGAAGGTTATGATGTCTCCATGGACAGTTCGAGGCCTCGTGGGCTCTTCATGAAGGTTATGATGTCTCCATGGACAGTACGAGGCCTCGTGGGCTCTTCATGGAGGTTATGATGTCTCCATGGACAGTACGAGGCCTCGTGGGCTCTTCATGAAGGTTATGATGTCTCCATGGACAGTACGAGGCCTCGTGGGCTCTTCATGAAGGTTATGATGTCTCCATGGACAGTACGAGGCCTCGTGGGCTCTTCATGAAGGTTATGATGTCTCCATGGACAGTACGAGGCCTTGTGGGCTCTTCATAAAGGTTATGATGTCTCCATGGACAGTACGAGGCCTCGTGGGCTCTTCATGGAGGTTATGATGTCTCCATGGACAGTACGAGGCCTCGTGGGCTCTTCATGGAGGTTATGATGTCTCCATGGACAGTACGAGGCCTCGTGGGCTCTTCATGAAGGTTATGATGTCTCCATGGACAGTACGAGGCCTCGTGGGCTCTTCATGAAGGTTATGATGTCTCCATGGACGATACGAGGCCTCGTGGGCTCTTCATGAAGGTTATGATGTCTCCATGGACAGTACGAGGCCTCGTGGGCTCTTCATGAAGGTTATGATGTCTCCATGGACAGTACGAGGCCTCGTGGGCTCTTCATGAAGGTTATGATGTCTCCATGGACAGTACGAGGCCTCGTGGGCTCTTCATAAAGGTTATGATGTCTCCATGGACAGTACGAGGCCTCGTGGGCTCTTCATAAAGGTTATGATGTCTCCATGGACAGTACGAGGCCTCGTGGGCTCTTCATGAAGGTTATGATGTCTCCATGGACAGTACGAGGCCTCGTGGGCTCTTCATGAAGGTTATGATGTCTCCATGGACAGTACGAGGCCTCGTGGGCTCTTCATGAAGGTTATGATGTCTCTCCATGGACAGTACGAGGCCTCGTGGGCTCTTCATGAAGGTTATGATGTCTCCATGGACAGTACGAGGCCTCGTGGGCTCTTCATGAAGGTTATGATGTCTCCATGGACAGTACGAGGCCTCGTGGGCTCTTCATGAAGGTTATGATGTCTCCATGGACAGTACGAGGCCTCGTGGGCTCTTCATGAAGGTTATGATGTCTCCATGGACAGTCTACACGAGGCCCTCGTGGGCTCTTCATGAAGGTTATGATGTCTCCATGGACAGTACGAGGCCTCGTGGGCTCTTCATGAAGGTTATGATGTCTCCATGGACAGTACGAGGCCTCGTGGGCTCTTCATGAAGGTTATGATGTCTCCATGGACAGTACGAGGCCACGTGGGCTCTTCATGAAGGTTATGATGTCTCCATGGACAGTACGAGGCCTCGTGGGCTCTTCATGAAGGTTATGATGTCTCCATGGACAGTCTGAGGCCTCGTGGGCTCTTCATGAAGGTTATGATGTCTCCATGGACAGTCTGAGGGCCTCGTGGGCTCTTCATGAAGGTTATGATGTCTCCATGGACAGTACAGGAGGCCTTGTGGGCTCTTCATGAAGGTTATGATGTCTCCATGGACAGTACGAGGGCCTCGTGGGCTCTTCATGAAGGTTATGATGTCTCCATGGACAGTACGAGGCCTCGTGGGCTCTTCATGAAGGTTATGATGTCTCCATGGACAGTACGAGGCCTCGTGGGCTCTTCATGAAGGTTATGATGTCTCCATGGACAGTACGAGGCCTCGTGGGCTCTTCATGAAGGTTATGATGTCTCCATGGACAGTACGAGGCCTTGTGGGCTCTTCATGAAGGTTATGATGTCTCCATGGACAGTACGAGGCCTCGTGGGCTCTTCATGAAGGTTATGATGTCTCCATGGACAGTACGAGGCCCTCGTGGGCTCTTCATGAAGGTTATGATGTCTCCATGGACAGTACGAGGCCTCGTGGGCTCTTCATGAAGGTTATGATGTCTCCATGGACAGTACGAGGCCTCGTGGGCTCTTCATGAAGGTTATGATGTCTCCATGGACAGTACGAGGCCTCGTGGGCTCTTCATGAAGGTTATGATGTCTCCATGGACAGTACGAGGCCTCGTGGGCTCTTCATGAAGGTTATGATGTCTCCATGGACAGTACGAGGCCTCGTGGGCTCTTCATGAAGGTTATGATGTCTCCATGGACAGTACGAGGCCTCGTGGGCTCTTCATGAAGGTTATGATGTCTCCATGGACAGTACGAGGCCTCGTGGGCTCTTCATGAAGGTTATGATGTCTCCATGGACGATACGAGGGCCTTGTGGGCTCTTCATGAAGGTTATGATGTCTCCATGGACAGCACGAGGCCTCGTGGGCTCTTCATGAAAGTTATGATGTCTCCATGGACAGTACGAGGCCTCGTGGGCTCTTCATGAAGGTTATGATGTCTCCATGGACAGTACGAGGCCTCGTGGGCTCTTCATGAAGGTTATGATGTCTCCATGGACAGTCACGAGGCCTCGTGGGCTCTTCATGAAGGTTATGATGTCTCCATGGACAGTACGAGGCCTCGTGGGCTCTTCATGAAGGTTATGATGTCTCCATGGACAGTACGAGGCCTCGTGGGCTCTTCATGAAGGTTATGATGTCTCCATGGACAGTACGAGGCCTCGTGGGCTCCTCATGAAGGTTATGATGTCTCCATGGACAGTACGAGGCCTCGTGGGCTCTTCATGAAGGTTATGATGTCTCCATGGACAGTACGAGGCCTTGTGGGCTCTTCATAAAGGTTATGATGTCTCCATGGACAGTACGAGGCCTCGTGGGCTCTTCATGAAGGTTATGATGTCTCCATGGACAGTACGAGGCCTCGTGGGCTCTTCATGGAGGTTATGATGTCTCCATGGACAGTACGAGGCCTCGTGGGCTCTTCATGAAGGTTATGATGTCTCCATGGACAGTACGAGGCCTCGTGGGCTCTTCATGAAGGTTATGATGTCTCCATGGACAGTACGAGGCCTCGTGGGCTCTTCATGAAGGTTATGATGTCTCCATGGACAGTACGAGGCCTCGTGGGCTCTTCATGAAGGTTATGATGTCTCCATGGACGATGCGAGGCCTCGTGGGCTCTTCATGAAGGTTATGATGTCTCCATGGACAGTACGAGGCCTCGTGGGCTCCTCATGAAGGTTATGATGTCTCCATGGACAGTACGAGGCCTCGTGGGCTCTTCATGAAGGTTATGATGTCTCCATGGACAGTACGAGGCCTTGTGGGCTCTTCATAAAGGTTATGATGTCTCCATGGACAGTACGAGGCCTCGTGGGCTCTTCATGAAGGTTATGATGTCTCCATGGACAGTACGAGGCCTCGTGGGCTCTTCATGAAGGTTATGATGTCTCCATGGACAGTACGAGGCCTCGTGGGCTCTTCATGAAGGTTATGATGTCTCCATGGACAGTACGAGGCCTCGTGGGCTCTTCATGAAGGTTATGATGTCTCCATGGACAGCACGAGGCCTCGTGGGCTCTTCATGTAGGTTATGATGTCTCCATGGACAGTACGAGGCCTCGTGGGCTCTTCATGAAGGTTATGATGTCTCCATGGACAGTACGAGGCCTCGTGGGCTCTTCATGAAGGTTGTGCTGTCCAGATTTGACTTTAGCTTGTAACATGCAAATGCTTGAAACAACTCCAGCTCGCTAACTTTGATTGGACTACAACTTCACCAGTTAGCATGTTAGTTTGATTCAATGTTAGCTCAGTGATGTCAGAGATGAACAGACCAATCGGAGGCCGAGAGGAGAGCCGTCACTCTCCCCTGAAGCTCCTTCGCTCCATCCGTGAACTCTTTCTGCTCATTAACTGCAGAACAAACTGATGAGAACATTAAGATGCAAGTACTCTGATTCTGGGACCTATTGGGAGTCCTGGGACCCCATCCCCCCACCCCAAGGGAATGATGAGGGTCATGTGACCAATGTAGCTAGCAAACGTTATCTGGCTCGTTGAACTGTAAAGCCAACATGGGTCTCTTCCACCGGGTACCCTATAGTCTACAAAGAGATCGGTCTGTACAGATAACCTTCTGGATTAGTCTGGACAGACAACCTGGACCACAACCATCTGGATTAGTCTGGACAGACAACCTGGACCACAACCTTCTGGATTAGTCTGGACAGACCACAATCTGGATCAATCTGTAAAGACAACCTTCTGGAAATGGAATGTTCTGGTTCATATTGTGGAGAACCAGAACGGTTCCATCTCAGGGTTGGAGTTGACGAACAGTTGAGAACTGAACAGCAGCAGACCTTCAGAACCACTCGCGAGGGTTCAGAACCAGAAGGTCTCATGTCTCCAGAATGTATAAAAGGACATCAAAGTTGTTATTAATATTTTAATTCTGATTTTGTGACATTAAGCTCCTCCTCTTGTTCTATTTCCTCCTCAGACTGAAGCCATTTAAACTGTTTGTATGATCTCTGGAACCGTTTCTCTTGTACTCAGATCCCAGCTGACTGTGTGAGTGTGTATATTTATTATGATTATTGATATGATGATGGTTATCATTGTTGTTGTGTTTAAGGAATACTTCACATCAAGGTTCCTCGAGTTTTTGATCGCTTCCTGCATTCCAGATGCAGAACTGGACAGAGACGTCGGTTTATGAACATAAACAAGATGATAGTAAAGTAATGAGGTCACGTGGCCCGGCTTCATGGCGGACCTCAACATGAAGATGATGGTCCTGAGGTCACGTGGCCCGGCTTCATGGCGGACCTCAACATGAAGATGATGGTCCTGAGGTCACGTGGCCCGGCTTCATGGCGGACCTCAACATGAAGATGATGGTCTTGAGGTCACGTGGCGGCTTCATGGCGGACCTCAACATGAAGATGATGGTCCTGAGGTCACGTGGCCCGGCTTCATGGCGGACCTCAACATGAAGATGATGGTCCTGAGGTCACGTGGCCCGGCTTCATGGCGGACCTCAACATGAAGATGATGGTCCTGAGGTCACGTGGCCCGGCTTCATGGTGGACCTCAACATGAAGATGATGGTCTTGAGGTCACGTGGCCCGGCTTCATGGCGGACCTCAACATGAAGATGATGGTCCTGAGGTCACGTGGCCCGGCTTCATGGCGGACCTCAACATGAAGATGATGGTCCTGAGGTCACGTGGCCCGGCTTCATGGCGGACCTCAACATGAAGATGATGGTCCTGAGGTCACGTGGCCCGGCTTCATGGCGGACCTCAACATGAAGATGATGGTCCTGAGGTCACGTGGCCCGGCTTCAATGAGGACCTCAACATGAAGATGATGGTCCTGAGGTCCGTGGGCCGGCTTCATGCGGACCTCAACATGAGATGATGGTCCTGGTCACGTGGCCCGGCTTCATGGCGGACCTCAACATGAAGATGATGGTCCTGAGGTCACGTGGCCCGGCTTCATGGCGGACCTCAACATGAAGATGATGGTCCTGAGGTCACGTGGCCCGGCTTCATGGCGGACCTCAACATGAAGATGATGGTCCTGAGGTCACGTGGCCCGGCTTCATGACGGACCTCAACATGAAGATGATGGTCCTGAGGTCACGTGGCCCGGCTTCATGGCGGACCTCAACATGAAGATGATGGTCCTGAGGTCACGTGGCCCGGCTTCATGGCGGACCTCAACATGAAGATGATGGTCCTGAGGTCACGTGGCGGCTTCATGGCGGACCTCAACATGAAGATGATGGTCCTGAGGTCACGTGGCCCGGCTTCATGGCGGACCTCAACATGAAGATGATGGTCCTGAGGTCACGTGGCCCGGCTTCATGGCGGACCTCAACATGAAGATGATGGTCCTGAGGTCACGTGGCCCGGCTTCATGGCGGACCTCAACATGAAGATGATGGTCCTGAGGTCACGTGGCCCGGCTTCATGGCGGACCTCAACATGAAGATGATGGTCCTGAGGTCACGTGGCCCGGCTTCATGGCGGACCTCAACATGGAGATGATGGTCCTGGTCACGTGGCCCGGCTTCATGTGGACCTCAACATGAAGATGATGGTCCTGAGGTCACGTGGCCCGGCTTCATGGCGGACCTCAACATGAAGATGATGGTCCTGAGGTCACGTGGCCCGGCTTCATGGCGGACCTCAACATGAAGATGATGGTCCTGAGGTCACGTGGCCCGGCTTCATGGCGGACCTCAACATGAAGATGATGGTCCTGAGGTCACGTGGCCCGGCTTCATGGCAGACCTCAACATGAAGATGATGGTCCTGAGGTCACGTGGCCCGGCTTCATGGCGGACCTCAACATGAAGATGATGGTCCTGAGGTCACGTGGCCCGGCTTCATGACGGACCTCAACATGAAGATGATGGTCCTGAGGTCACGTGGCCCGGCTTCATGGCGGACCTCAACATGAAGATGATGGTCCTGAGGTCACGTGGCCCGGCTTCATGGCGGACCTCAACATGAAGATGATGGTCCTGAGGTCACGTGGCCCGGCTTCATGGCGGACCTCAACATGAAGATGATGGTCCTGAGGTCACGTGGCCCGGCTTCATGGGACCTCAACATGAAGATGATGGTCCTGAGGTCCGTGGCCCGGCTTCATGGGACCTCAACATGAAGATGATGGTCCTGAGGTCACGTGGCCCGGCTTCATGACGGACCTCAACATGAAGATGATGGTCCTGAGGTCACGTGGCCCGGCTTCATGACGGACCTCAACATGAAGATGATGGTCCTGAGGTCACGTGGCCCGGCTTCATGATGGACCTCAACATGAAGATGATGGTCCTGAGGTCACGTGGCCCGGCTTCATGGCGGACCTCAACATGAAGATGATGGTCCTGAGGTCACGTGGCCCGGCTTCATGGCGGACCTCAACATGAAGATGATGGTCCTGAGGTCACGTGGCCCGGCTTCATGGCGGACCTCAACATGAAGATGATGGTCCTGAGGTCACGTGGCCCGGCTTCATGGCGGACCTCAACATGAAGATGATGGTCCTGGTCCGTGGCCCGGCTTCATGGCGGACCTCAACATGAAGATGATGGTCCTGAGGTCACGTGGCCCGGCTTCATGGCGGACCTCAACATGAAGATGATGGTCCTGAGGTCACGTGGCCTTCATGACGGACCTCAACATGAAGATGATGGTCCTGAGGTCACGTGGCCCGGCTTCATGACGGACCTCAACATGAAGATGATGGTCCTGAGGTCACGTGGGCCGGCTTCGGACCTCAACATGAAGATGATGGTCCTGAGGTCACGTGGCCCGGCTTCATGGCGGACCTCAACATGAAGATGATGGTCCTGAGGTCACGTGGCCCGGCTTCATGGCGGACCTCAACATGAAGATGATGGTCCTGAGGTCACGTGGCCCGGCTTCATGGCGGACCTCAACATGAAGATGATGGTCCTGAGGTCACGTGGCCTGGCTTCATGACGGCTTTTGAACAGACACTAAATCCTTGCTGTATCTGTTGGAGCCGGCCCAGAGGGAACCAGTACTTGAAGTCCTGTGTTCTGGTCGGCGTGAGGATCATCGATGGGGTCCCTTGTCGTGGAGCTGTTTTCTGACCTGCATGATTCAAGCTGTTTGGTGGTCGTTTTTATTTGTGTCTGTAAACTGTTTAACTGCACTAAATATTAAAGGTTCACATTTCATCGGTGCTTTATTTTAACTCCGAAGCCATTTAAACTGTATGTATGATCCCTGGAACCGTTTCTATTGTACTCAGATCCCAGCTGACCGTGTGTATATTTATTATGATTATTGATATGATGATGGTTATCCTTGTTGTCGTGTTGAAGGAATACTAAAGGTTCCTCTGGATCAGGGCTCCAACACCTCGACGTGAGGAAGGCCCTCGCTCTGGGCCCAGCTCCGTGTCGGGTTCTGAAGGGAACCGGAAGTAGACTGGTACCTACTAAAGCGGTGAGTTTCTGCTGTTAGCGAACTAGCTAATGTGACAGACACATCTGTTGACTTTAGTGGCGACGTGTGTGGTTGTTGAAGTGTGTTAGTGTTGCTAGGAGACGGCTAACTTCGTGCCGTTGCTAGGAGACGGCTAACTTGCGAGGAAGCGGCGAACTGCGCGACCAGAGAACCGTGAGTTTAAAGTTAAAACATGTAATCTGGTATTACTCTTTCAGTCTGTAAGTGTGTTTTAAGTAATAACACAAGTAATACCATAAGTGAGGAGCTTGTTCCTCCACTGAGGAGCCAGGACAGAAAACAGACCAGGTCCTGGGTCTGATGTTAGTCCAGGTCCTGGGTCTGAGGTTGAACCAGGTCCTGGGTCTGAGGTTGGACCAGGTCCTGGGTGTGAGGTTGGACCAGGTCCTGGGTGTGAGGTTAGACCAGGTCCTGGATGAGAGGTTAGACCAGGTCCTGGGTCTGAGGTTAGACCAGGTCCTGGGTGTGAGGTTAGACCAGGTCCTGGGTCTGAGGTTGGACCAGGTCCTGGGTGTGAGACCAGGTCCTGGTGTGAGGTTAGACCAGGTCCTGGGTCTGAGGTTAGACCAGGTCCTGGGTCTGAGGTTAGACCAGGTCCTGGTGTGAGGTTAGACCAGGTCCTGGGTCTGAGGTTAGACCAGGTCCTGGGTCTGAGGTTAGACCAGGTCCTGGATGAGAGGTTAGACCAGGTCCTGGGTGTGAGGTTAGACCAGGTCCTGGGTGTGAGGTTAGACCAGGTCCTGGGTCTGAGGAATGGAAAAGCCTGGGTGTGACTGGAACCAGGTCCTGGGTCACGCAAGACCAGGTCGGGCGAGGTGGGACCAGGTCCTGAGTGAGGATGGAGCGGAGACCAGTCCTGGAAGGTGGGACCCGGGGCCGGGCCTTGAGCCATGAGGAAAGGAGGGGACCCAGGACGGAGCTGAGGGACCCCAGAGGGAGAGGAACAGTGAGAGGAAGAGGAGGGACCACGGAGCCTTGAGGGACCCCATAGTGAGAGGAAGAGGAGGGACCCAGGAGAGCCTTGAGGACCCCACAGTGAGAGGAAGAGGAGGACCCAGGACAGCGGGCCTTGAGGACCCCACAGTGAGAGGAAGAGGAGGGACCCAGGACGGAGCCTTGAGGACCCCACAGTGAGAGGAAGAGGAGGGACAGGACGGAGCCTTGAGGGACCCCACAGTGAGAGGAAGAGGAGGGACCCAGGACGGAGCCTTGAGGACCCCATAGTGAGAGGAAGAGGAGGGACCCAGGACGGAGCCTTGAGGGACCCCACAGTGAGAGGAGAGGAGGGACCCAGGAGGCCTTGAGGGACCCCACAGTGAGAGGAAGAGGATGGGACCCAGGACGGAGCCTTGAGGGACCCCACAGTGAGAGGAAGAGGAGGGGACCCAGGACGGAGCCTTGAGGACCCCATAGTGAGAGGAAGAGGAGGGGACCCAGGACGGAGCCTTGAGGGACCCCATAGTGAGAGGAAGAGGAGGGACCCAGGACGGAGCCTTGAGGGACCCCACAGTGAGAGGAAGAGGATGGGACCCAGGACGGAGCCTTGAGGGACCCCACAGTGAGAGGAAGAGGAGGGGACCCAGGACGGAGCCTTGAGGGACCCCACAGTGAGAGGAAGAGGAGGGGACCCAGGACGGAGCCTTGAGGACCCCATAGTGAGAGGAAGAGGAGGGGACCCAGGACGGAGCCTTGAGGACCCCATAGTGAGAGGAAGAGGAGGGGACCCAGGACGGAGCCTTGAGGGACCCCATAGTGAGAGGAAGAGGAGGGGACCCAGGACGGAGCCTTGAGGGACCCCATAGTGAGAGGAAGAGGAGGGGACCCAGGACAGAGCCTTGAGGGACCCCATAGTGAGAGGAAGAGGAGGGGACCCAGGACGGAGCCTTGAGGGACCCCACAGTGAGAGAGGAAGAGGAGGGACCCAGGACGGAGCCTGAGGACCCCAGTGAGAGGAAGAGGAGGGGACCCAGGACGGAGCCTTGTGAGGGACCCCATAGTGAGAGGGAAGAGGAGGGACCCAGGACGGAGCCTTGAGGACCCCATAGTGAGAGGGAAGAGGAGGGACCCAGGACGGAGCCTTGAGGGACCCCACAGTGAGAGGAAGAGGAGGGGACCCAGGACGGAGCCTTGAGGGACCCCATAGTGAGAGGAAGAGGAGGGGACCCAGGACGGAGCCTTGAGGACCCCACAGTGAGAGGAAGAGGAGGGGACCCAGGACGGAGCCTTGAGGGACCCCATAGTGAGAGGAAGAGGAGGGGACCCAGGACGGAGCCTTGAGGGACCCCACAGTGAGAGGAAGAGGAGGGGACCCAGGACAGAGCCTTGAGGGACCCCATAGTGAGAGGAAGAGGAGGGGACCCAGGACAGAGCCTTGAGGGACCCCATAGTGAGAGGAAGAGGAGGGGACCCAGGACAGAGCCTTGAGGGACCCCATAGTGAGAGGAAGAGGAGGGGACCCAGGACAGAGCCTTGAGGGACCCCCTCTTCAAGCGTAGTCCATCTTTATGGATCCGTGTGTTTCATTCTGTTCTCCGGTCGTTCCAAGCGGACCCTGGCATGGAGATCGTCCATGTCTACACGAAGCTCCGCCTCCAGTTTGGCCGTCAGTGTCTCTTCTCCGACCGCCCTGCAGAGCTGCTGGTTGACGTTCCTACAGACCAGAATCTGGCTCCACAGTTTATCCAGAAAACCCACCGAGACCAGGGCCTGCAGGCCTGCCGGGACATGTCGGAGCACCAGGTGAGTAACACATCAACTAGACGGGGTTCTGACCCGGTTCTGACGAAGAGCCCCCCATTCATAACAATCTAATAAGTAGATGTAGAGTCAATAGCAGAGGAACTTCACAAGTTCTTCTTTAGTCCCCAAAGAGCCCAGGTCTTCTTTAGTCCCCAAAGAGCCCAGGTCTTCTTTGGTCCCCAAAGAGCCCAGGTCTTCTTTAGTCCCCAAAGAGCCCAGGTCTTCTTTAGTCCCCAAAGAGCCCAGGTCTTCTTTGGTCCCCAAAGAGCCCAGGTCTTCTTTGGTCCCCAAAGAGCCCATGTGGGATGGACACTAGAGACATGTGGGACGGACACTAGAGACATGTGGGACGGACACTAGAGACACGTGGGACGGACACTAGAGACACGTGGGACGGACACACTAGAGCCACGTGGGGCGGACACTAGGGACATGTGGGGCGGACACTAGAGACATGTGGGGCGGACACTGGGGCAAGTAGGGGATGGACACTAGAACCGTGGATGGTACCTAGAGACACGTGGGGCCGATGGACACTAGGAGACACGTGACCTGACACCGAGATATGTGGGATTTGACACCAGAGACACGGACTGGACACCAGAGACACGTGACCTGACACCAGAGACAACGGGACCTGGACACCAGGGGCCGTGGGATGGACACACTAGAGACACGTCGGGGCCGGACACTAGAGACATGTGGGAGGACACTAGGAGACCGTGGGTGGACACTGGGGAGACCCACTGGGGCGGACACTAGAGACGCGTGGGGCGGACACTAGAGACATAGGACGGACACTGGGGACATGGGGCGGACACTAGGGGCATGGGGACAGACACTGAGACACGTGGGATGGACACTGAGACACGTGGGACGGACACACTAGAGACCGTGGGCCCCTTCACTAGAGACACGTGGGGCCCGGACACCTTTACTCAACAGCATCCTCCAGCTGGGCAACGTAAGATCATGATCGCCATTGCTTCACCTTTACCGGTCCACGCCGACCCCTTCACCGCTGCAATTCGGTGCCCCTTCACCTTTACCCGTCCACATCGACCCCTTCACCTTTACGGTCCACGACCCCGCCACGCCTTTACCCGGTCCACGTCGGCCCCCTTCACCTTTACCGGTCCACCGGACCCCTTCACCTTTACCGGTCCACGTGACCCCTTCACCTTTACCCGGTCCACGTCGGTCCCCTTCACCTTTACGGTCCGTGACCCCTTCACCTTTACCCGGTCCACGTCGACCCCCTTCACCTTTACCCGGTCCACGTCGACCCCCTTCACCTTTACCCGGTCCACGTCGACCCCCTTCACCTTTACCCGGTCCACGTCGACCCCCTTCACCTTTACCCGGTCACGTCGACCCCCTTCACCTTTACCGGTCCACGTCGGCCCCTTCACCTTTACCCGGTCCACATCGACCCCCTTCACCTTTACCCGGTCCACATCGACCCCCTTCACCTTTACCCGGTCCACATCGACCCCCTTCACCTACCAGCAGAACTTGGCGGGCGTTTAGCTGACGTTGATTCTGGATGCGTCTGGCGTCCCCGGGTCCAGCCAGCGGTTGCATGTCTTAGGGCGCTGTGTGATGTCATCATGTGTGATGTCATCATGTGTGGTCCAGGTCATGGAGAGTTGCATCAGACAGAACAATGCCGTGGACATCTACCAGGACTACTTGAAGGGAGCCGCCGTCTGCCAAGACTATCAACTTTCAGGTAAGACAACTGGTCTCAGTAATTGAAGGCTACTGGTCTCTATGACATTTTTTATTATTGAATAGATTATCTTCCATATTTATAAACCTGACCGTCGGACTAGGCTGACTCGAGGTGCCGGACGTTGCCATGGTGATCAATGTCCAGATCAGCACTCAACTGCAGCTCTTGTTTATACATGCTTGACCCCAACAATCCCAATAATATGACAGTGTCCACTGATGTGAAGTCCGCTGAATCCAGAGAGTCTCTGTCCGCAAGGGCCTTCTGTCCGAGTCATCACATTTAAAATCCACAATGTGCTTGAGAGAAAGCGGCTCTGGACTGCAGTGATTTAGAAAGGTTGAACAGATGTGTTAAAGGATCACAGAGACCGACCGACGAGACCGGAACACCAGCAACGTTTAGAATATATTCAAGGACACTTTAAACTATTCAGTTCAGGAGGACTGAAAAGCCAGAGTTTACCCTGAAGCTGCCTCGCTCACCCAAATCCTGCTTCCTGGTTCAGGACCTGGTCCACACAACAGATTCAGGAATCGGCGCACACTTGGAATCCTTATCTATAACGGTAGATTCTACATCCATTCGAGCGATCACCCACAGCTTCTTTGTGTTCATACTTTTACTTGTCAATGAAATAAAAAACACAGAGCTCTCATCGAGTTCTGTTTACAACGTGGCGTTCTGAGGGATCCGATCTCCCAGTCCAGATCTACATTTCCATGTTACTGGCCGCGGGAGCAATGACGTGAGTGTTCCTCTGGCTGCAGAGACCCGAACCAGGTGAAGCGGACCGTCACCGGTCTGTCGTGGCATCCTGACGGCGGCAGGAAGCTGGCGGCCGCCTACTCTTGCCTCGAGTTCCAGAAAGCCTCCAAAGACATGAACCTGGACTCCTACGTCTGGGACGTCGGTGGGTTTGACGGATGCCTGGACAGCAGCTGGATTCAGAGTCCAGATGTAACAGAAGGATTTGTGTTTCAGAGAACCCGAACAGACCGGAGATGACTCTGAAGCCGGCGTCTCCGCTCGTCTGTCTGGAATACAACCCCAAAGACTGCCACACGCTGGTGGGAGGCAGCTACAACGGACAGATTGGTGGGTTCAGCACTGACGGACGGCCTCTCAGTGAACAGGTTCACAACCCGCGGGTGTGTTTGTTCTAGCGTACTGGGACACTCGGAAAGGCAGCCAGCCGGTGGAGACGTCCTCTGTGGAGCACAGTCACAGAGACCCGGTCTACAAGATCATCTGGCTGCAGTCCAAGACTGGGACAGACATCTTCTCTGCATCTACTGATGGACAGGTAGACTGCCGGGTGGACCTCCAGGACTGTGATGACCACAGACGGGTAAAAGTCTCTCTTCTTTCCATCAGGTTCTGTGGTGGGACGTCCGCAAGTTGACCGAGCCCACGTGTCTCTAGTGTCAAGTCCCGTGTCTCTAGTGTCCATCCCACGGATTTTGGAGTGTCCGTCCCACATGTCTCTAGTGTCCGTCCCACATGTCTCTAGTGTCCGTCCCACATGTCTCTAGTGTCCGTCCCACGTGTCTCTAGTGTCCGTCCCACGTGTCTCTAGTGTCCGTCCCACATGTCTCTAGTGTCCATCCCACGTGTCTCTAGTGTCCGTCCCACGTGTCTCTAGTGTCCATCCCACATGTCTCTAGTGTCCATCCCACATGTCTCTAGTGTCCATCCCACATGTCTCTAGTGTCCGTCCCACATGTCTCTAGTGTCCATCCCACATGTCTCTAGTGTCCGTCCCACGTGTCTCTAGTGTCCATCCCACGTGTCTCTAGTGTCCGTCCCACGTGTCTCTAGTGTCCATCCCACGTCTCTAGTGTCCATCCCACATGTCTCTAGTGTCCATCCCACGTGTCTCTAGTGTCCATCCCACGTGTCTCTAGTGTCCATCCCACGTGTCTCTAGTGTCCGTCCCACATGTCTCTAGTGTCCATCACATATGATGTCATCCCACATGTCTCTAGTGTCCATCCCACATTATCTCTAGTGTCCATCCCACATGTCTCTAGTGTCCATCCCACGTGTCTCTAGTGTCCGTCCCACGTGTCTCTAGTGTCCATCCCACATGTCTCTAGTGTCCATCCCACGTGTCTCTAAGCGTGTCCACATGTCTCTAGTGTCCGTCCCACATGTCTAGTGTCCATCCATCCCACGTCACATGTCTCTAGTGTCCATCCCACATGTCTCTAGTGTCCATCCCACATGTCTCTAGTGTCCATCCCAAGTGTCTCTAGTGTCCGTCCCACGTGTCTCTAGTGTCCATCCCAGTCGTCCGTCCACGTGTCTCTGGTGTCAGGTCCACATGTCTCTAGTGTCCGTCCCGGCTGTCTCTTGTCGTCCCACATGTCTCTAGTGTCCATCCAGGTCTAGTGTCCATCCCACGGGTGGTCCATCCCAGTGCTCTAGTGTCCATCCCATGTCTCTAGTGTCGTCCCACATGTCTCTAGTGTCCGTCACGTGTCTCTAGTGTCCGGCCCCACGTGTCTCTAGTGTCCATCCCACATGTCTAGTCCGTCCCCCATGTCTCGTAGCAGTGTCCGTTCCACGGTCTCAGTGTCCGCCCCACGGTCTCTAGTGTCCATCCCACATGTCTCTAGTGTCTGTCCCACATGTCTCTAGTGTCCGTCCCACGTGTCTCTAGTGTCCATCCCACGTGTCTCTAGTGTCCGTCCCACGTGTCTCTAGTGTCCATCCCACGTGTCTCTAGTGTCCACATGTCTCTAGTGTCCGTCCCACATGTCTCTAGTGTCCATGTCTCTAGTGTCCATCCCACATGTCTCTAGTGTCCGTCCCACATGTCTCTAGTGTCCATCCCACATGTCTCTAGTGTCCGTCCCACATGTCTCTAGTGTCCATCCCACATGTCTCTAGTGACCGGCCCCGCATGTGTCTCTCTAGTGTCCATCCCACGTGTCTCTAGTGTCCATCCCACATGTCTCTAGTGTCCATCCCACGTGTCTCTAGTGTCCATCCCACGTGTCTCTAGTGTCCGTCCCACGTGTCTCTAGTGTCCATCCCACGTGTCTCTAGTGTCCATCCCACATGTCTCTAGTGTCCGTCCCACGTGTCTCTAGTGTCCGGTCACATGTCTCTAGTGTCCATTCCACATGTCTCTAGTGTCCGTCCCCCCACATGTCTCTAGGTGTCCGTCCCACATGTCTCTAGTGTCCATCCCACATGTCTCTAGTGTCCGTCCCACATGTCTCCTAGCCCTTGTCTCTAGTGTCCGTCCCACGTGTCTCTAGTGTCCGTCCCACATGTCTCTAGTGTCCGTCCCACGTGTCTCTAGTGTCCGTCCCACATGTCTCTAGTGTCCATCCCACATGTCTCTAGTGTCCATCCCACATGTCTCTAGTGTCCGTCCCACATGTCTCTAGTGTCCGTCCCATGTCTCCAGTGTCCGCCCCACATGTCTCTAGTGTCTGTCCCACATGTCTCTAGTGTCCGCCCACATGTCTCTAGTGTCCGTCCCATGTCTAGTGTCCGCCCCAGGTCCCACTAGTCTCTGGCAGTCCAATCCACATGTCTCTAGTGTCCCCATGTCTCTAGTGTCCGTCCCATGTGTCTCTAGTGTCCATCCCACATGTCTCTAGTGTCGGTCCCACATGTCTCTATTGTCCGTCCCACGTGTCTCTAGTGTCCGTCCCACATGTCTCTAGTGTCCATGTCTCTAGTGTCCGTCACGTGTCTGAAGTGTCTGTCCCACATGTCTCTAGTGTCCTGTCCACGTGTCTCTAGTGTCCATCCCACATGTCTCTGGTGTCCTTGCCCCATCAGGTCACGTGTCTCCTAGTGTCCGTCACGTGTCTCTAGTCTCTGTCCCCTCTCTAGTGTCGTCCCGTGTCTCTAGTGTCCGTCCCATTAATATAAAAGTCCCACATGTCTCTAGTGTCCGTCCCACATGTCTCTAGTGTCCGTCCCACGTGTCTCTAGTGTCCGTCCCACATGTCTCTAGTGTCTGTCCCACATGTCTCTAGTGTCCGTCCCACGTGTCTCTAGTGTCCATCCCACATGTCTCTAGTGTCTGTCTCACGTGTCGCTAGTGTCATCCCTCTAGTGTCTGTCCCACATGTCTCTTGTGTGTCCCATGTCTCTAGTGTCCGGCCCCACTCTCAGTCCACATGTCTCTAGTGTCCGTCCCACATGTCTCTAGTGTCCGTCCCACGTGTCTCTAGTGTCCGTCCCACATGTCTCTAGTGTCCGTCCCACGTGTCTCTAGTGTCCATCCCACGTGTCTCTAGTGTCTGTCCCACGTGTCTCTAGTGTCCGTCCCACATGTCTCTAGTGTCCGTCCCACATGTCTCTAGTGTCCATCCCACGTGTCTCTAGTGTCCGTCCCACATGTCTCTAGTGTCCGTCCCACGTGTCTCTAGTGTCCGGTCGTGTCACGTCCACATGTCTCAGTGTCTGTCCCACGTGTCTCTAGTGTCCGTCCCACGTGTCTCTAGTGTCCGTCCCACGTGTCTCTAGTGTCCGTCCCACGTGTCTCTAGTGTCCGTCCCACGTGTCTCTAGTGTCCGTCCCACATGTCTCTAGTGTCCGTCCCACATGTCTCTAGTGTCCGTCCCACATGTCTCTAGTGTCCCACGTGTCTAGTGTCCATCCCACATGTCTCTAGTGTCCGTCCCACATGTCTCTAGTGTCCGTCCCACGTGTCTCTAGTGTCCATCCCACGTGTCTCTAGTGTCCGTCCCACGTGTCTCTAGTGTCCGTCCCACATGTCTCTAGTGTCCGTCCCACGTGTCTCTAGTGTCCGTCCCACATGTCTCTAGTGTCCGTCCCACATGTCTCTAGTGTCCGTCCCACGTGTCTCTAGTGTCTGTCCCACATGTCTCTAGTGTCCGTCCCACATGTCTCTAGTGTCCGTCCCACGTGTCTCTAGTGTCCGTCCCACGTGTCTCTAGTGTCCGTCCCACGTGTCTCTAGTGTCTGTCCCACATGTCTCTAGTGTCCATCACATTACGTCTCTAGTGTCTAGTGTCCATCGTGTCTCAGGTCTCTGTCCACATGTCTCAGTCCCACATGTCTCTAGTGTCCGCGTCCCACGTGTCTCTAGTGTCCCACATGTCTCTAGTGTGTCCACGTCTGTGTCCATCCCACATGTCTCTAGTGTCCACATGTCCTCAGCCGTCACATGTCTCTAGCGTGTCCATGTCCGCTCCACAATCTCTAGTGTCCCCACGTGTCTCTAGTGTCCCCCCCCATTGTCCTAGTGTCCCCCACGTGTCTCTAGTGTCCATCCCACGTGTCTCTGGTGTCCATCACGTCTCTCACCGTCCACATGTCTCCCATCACATGTCTCTAGTGTGTCCACATGTCTCTCAGTGTCACGTCCACATGTCTCTAGCACATGTCTGTCCATCCCACATGTCTCTGTGTCCACATGTCTCTGGTGTCCCCACATGTCTCTATTGTCCACATGTCTCTAGTGTCCGTCCACATGTCTCTAGTGTCCGTCCCACGTGTCTCTCAGTGTGTCCACATGTCTCTAAGCCGTGTGTCCACATGTCTCCACGTGTCTAGTGTCCACATGTCTCTAAGCGTGTCCACATGTCTCTGTGTGTCCACGTGTCTCTAAGCGTGTCCCATGTCCAGCGTGTCCACATGTCTCTGGGTCCACATGTCTCTCAGCACATGTCTCTCAGCGTGTCCACATGTCTCTCAGCGTGTCCACATGTCTCTCAGCGTGTCCACATGTCTCTAAGCGTGTCCACATGTCTCTCAGCACATGTCTCTAAGCGTGTCCACATGTCTCTCAGCGTGTCCACATGTCTCTAAGCGTGTCCACATGTCTCAGCGTGTCCACATGTCTCTAAGCGTGTCCACATGTCTCTCAGCACATGTCTCTAAGCGTGTCCACATGTCTCTCAGTGTGTCCACATGTCTCTAAGCGTGTCCACGTGTCTCTCAGCGTGTCCACATGTCTCTAAGCGTGTCCACATGTCTCTCAGCACATGTCTCCTCGCGTCTCACATGTCTCTCATGTCTAAGCGTGTCCACATGTCTCTCAAGCACATGTCTCTCCACATGTCTCCTAAAGCGTGTCCACATGTCTCTGATATCCCACATGTCTCCACATGTCTCTCAGCACATGTCTCTAAGCGTGTCCACATGTCTCTCAGCACGTGTCCACATGTATCTAGCGTCTCCATGTCTCTCAGCACATGTCTCTAAGCGTGTCCACGTGTCTCTCAGCGTGTCCACATGTCTCTAAGCGTGTCCACATGTCTCTCAGCACATGTCTCTCAGCGTGTCCACATGTCTCTAAGCGTGTCCACATGTCTCTCAGCGTGTCCACATGTCTCTAAGCGTGTCCACATGTCTCAGCGTGTCCACATGTCTCTAAGCGTGTCCACATGTCTCTCAGCACATGTCTCTAAGCGTGTCCACGTGTCTCTCAGCGTGTCCACATGTCTCTAAGCGTGTCCACATGTCTCTCAGCGTGTCCACATGTCTCTAAGCGTGTCCACATGTCTCTAAGCGTGTCCACATGTCTCTCAGCGTGTCCACATGTCTCTGGGTCCACATGTCTCTCAGCACATGTCTCTAAGCGTGTCCACATGTCTCTCAGCACATGTCTCTAAGCGTGTCCACATGTCTCTAAGCGTGTCCACATGTCTCTCAGCACATGTCTCTAAGCGTGTCCACGTGTCTCTCAGCGTGTCCACATGTCTCTAAGTGGGTCCACATGTCTCAGCGTGTCCACATGTCTCTAAGTGGGTCCACATGTCTCTCAGCACATGTCTCTCAGCGTGTCCACATGTCTCTAAGTGGGTCCACATGTCTCTCCACGTGTCCACTGTCCATGTCTCAAGCGTGTCACATGTCTCAGCACATGTCCTCAGCGTGTGTCCACATGTCTCTCAAGCGTGTCCACATGTCTCTCAGCACATCTCTCAAGCGTGTCCACGTGTCTCTCAGCGTGTCCACGTGTCTCTAAGTGGGTCCACATGTCTCAGCACATGTCTCTCAGCGTGTCCACATGTCTCTAAGTGGGTCCACATGTCTCTCAGCACATGTCTCTAAGCGTGTCCACATGTCTCTCAGCGTGTCCACATGTCTCTAAGCGTGTCCACATGTCTCTCAGCGTGTCCACATGTCTCTAAGCGTGTCCACATGTCTCTCAGCGTCCATGTCTCTCCGTGTCCACATGTCTCTCAGCGTGTCCACATGTCTCTAAGCGTGTCCACATGTCTCTCAGCGTGTCCACATGTCTCTAAGCGTGTCCACATGTCTCTCAGCACATGTCTCTCAGCGTGTCCACATGTCTCTAAGCGTGTCCACATGTCTCTCAGCACATGTCTCTCAGCGTGTCCACATGTCTCTCAGCGTGTCCACATGTCTCTCAGCGTGTCCACATGTCTCTGCACACATGTCTCTGCGTGTCCACATGTCTCTGCGTGTCCACATGTCTCTCAGCGCGTCCACATGTCCTAGCGTGTCCACATGTCTCTCAGCACATGTCTCTCAGTGTGTCCACATGTCTCTCAGCGTGTCCACATGTCTCTAAGCGTGTCCACATGTCTCTCAGCACATGTCTCTCAGCGTGTCCACATGTCTCTCAGCGTGTCCACATGTCTCTAAGCGTGTCCACATGTCTCTCAGCACATGTCTCTCAGCGTGTCCACATGTCTCTCAGCACATGTCTCTCTCAGCGTGTCCACATGTCTCTAAGCGTGTCCACGTGTCTCTCAGCCCACTAAGTTCCTGGTGGGAACGGAACAGGGCGTGGTGGTGTCCTGCAACAGGAAGGCAAAGACTCCGGCAGAGAAGATTGTCTGTACGTACGATGGCCACCAGGGACCCGTCTACGCTCTGCAGAGGAACCCCTTCTTCCCCAAGAACTTCCTCACCGTGGGGGACTGGACCGCCCGCATCTGGTCTGAGGACATCAAGGACTCCCATGTGTCTGTAGGACACATTTAAAGATCAAGATGTGTCTGTGTGTCCCGTCTGTCTGTCTGTCTGTGTGTCCCGTGTGTCTGTCTGTCCCGTCTGTCTGTCTGTGTGTCCCGTGTGTCCTGTCTGTCCCGTGTGTCTGTCTGTGTGTCCTGTCTGTCTGTCCCGTGTGTCCTGTCTGTCTGTCCCGTGTGTCTGTCTGTGTGTCCTGTCTGTCTGTCCCGTGTGTCCTGTCTGTCTGTCTCGTGTGTCTGTCTGTCTGTCTGTCCCGTGTGTCTGTCTGTGTGTCCTGTCTGTCCCGTGTGTCTGTCTGTGTGTCCTGTCTGTGTGTCCCGTGTGTCTGTCTGTCTGTCCCGTGTGTCTGTCTGTCTGTCTGTGTGTCCTGTCTGTCTGTCCCGTGTGTCTGTCTGTCTGTCCCGTGTGTCTGTCTGTGTCCTGTCTGTCTGTCCTGTCTGTCCCGTGTGTCTGTCTGTGTGTCCTGTCTGTCCCGTGTGTCCTGTCTGTCTGTCCCGTGTGTCTGTCTGTGTGTCCTGTCTGTCTGTCCCGTGTGTCCTGTCTGTCTGTCCCGTGTGTCTGTCTGTCTGTCCCGTCTGTCTGTGTGTCCTGTCTGTCTGTCCCGTGTGTCTGTCTGTCTGTCCCGTGTGTCTGTCTGTGTGTCCTGTCTGTCTGTCCCGTGTGTCTGTCTGTCTGTCCCGTGTGTCTGTCTGTCTGTCCCGTGTGTCTGTCTGTCTGTCCCGTGTGTCCCGTGTGTCTGTCCCGTGTGTCTGTCTGTCTGTCCCGTGTGTCTGTCTGTCTGTCCCGTGTGTCTGTCTGTCTGTCCCGTGTGTCTGTCTGTGTCCCGTGTGTCTGTCCCGTGTGTCTGTCTGTCTGTCTGTCCTGTGGACATCCTGCTCAGTGACTCAAACCAGACGTTACCTCCTGTCAGATATCAGACGTCCTATCTGATGGACGCCTGCTGGAGTCCTGTCCGTCCCTCTGTCTTCTTCACTGTGAAGATGGACGGCATGTTGGACGTCTGGGACATCTTGTTCAAGCAGAACGACCCCACGCTGAGTCTCAAGGTGCGTCTAATCCTCTACGTCCTCCTGGTCTTCTGGTTCCACTAACCCTCAGAACCAGACCCTCTACGTCCTCCTGGTCTTCTGGTTCCACTAACCCTCAGAACCAGACCCTCTACGTCCTCCTGGTCTTCTGGTTCCACTAACCCTCAGAACCAGACCCTCTACGGTCCTACTGGTCTTCTGGTTCCACTAACCCTCAGAACCAGACCCTCTACGTCCTCCTGGTCTTCTGGTTCCACTAACCCTCAGAACCAGACCCTCTACGTCCTCCTGGTCTTCTGGTTCCACTAACCCTCAGAACCAGACCCTCTACGTCCTACTGGTCTTCTGGTTCCAATGGCGATATGGCGCCGTACGTGATGGCTGCTGTGTTGCGAGCTCCCGGATTTTGTAGTAGTTTTTTGTTATTTATTCTTCTTATTGCGACTATTTTTGCACAAAACGTTAGCAGCCAGTTAACGTACGACAGATGCACACTTCTGGAGATTGGATCGGCAGTTGCTCGCCGCCTACCAGAGTTTTTCAACTCTTACTCGGACGTCCCGCCAGGAACAGTAGCGGAACTATCTCCGTCCATTTTAGGCGCGATCTCACGCAAAGGAGGCGACGGAGGGGGAAGCGAGCTGGCGTGCTGGTTAGGCTGAGACGTCGAGCCAATCGACCCCCACTACCCACCATTTTACTGGCAAATGTACAGTCTTTGGACAATAAGCTATACGAGCTACAGGCTCGTATTCAATTCCACCGAAACTAAGGACAACTGCATCATCTGCCTTACGGAGACATGGATGTCGGAGGAGGTTACCGACTCAGCCATCGAGTCGGCAGGATTTTCCGTCCACCGCGGACAGAACAAAGACTCTCTCTGGTAAAGATCGTGGAGGGGGTATGTCTCATGATAAACAGATCTTGGTGCAACCAAAGTCATGTACATACTCTCAAGTCGTTCTGTTCCCCGGACCTGGAGTACCTAATGCTCATGTGTCGACCATTCTGGCTACGCGGAGTTTACAGCAGTCACCGTAACTGCTGTGTACATTCCGCCTCAAGCTAACACGGACATAGCGCTGAAGGAACTCACGGGCGATCAGCGAGCAGGAGTCGGCACCCGAGGCTGCTTTCATTGTGGCGGGACTTCAACAGCGAACCTGAAGAAAGTTCTCCCAAGTTCTACCAACACATAACAAGCAACACGGGGAGCGGATTCTCGACCACTGCTACACTCCCTTCCGGGATGGATACAAAGCCCTCCTCCGCCCACCGCTCGGCAAATCGGACCACCACTCCATCCAACTACTCCCGCCACAGGCAGAGGCTAAGGCAGCATCCAATCGCTGTGAAGGAAGTGCAACGCTGGTCGGACCAATCGAAGTCTATGCTACAGGACTGTTTTGAACGTGCTGACTGGGATGTGTTCAGGGTCGCGTCGGACAACAACGTCAGTGAGTACGCGTCCTCAGTCACCGGGTTCATCAAGAAATGCATAGATGACGTTGTTCCTACCAAGTCGGTTCGGATTTATCCCAACCAGAAACCGTGGATAAATGGCGATGTTCGCTGCACTCCAGACGCGTAACACCGCCTTTGACCCGGAATATGACGGAATACAAAGTAGCCCGCTACGACCACCGTAAGACCATCGGCTCTGCCAAGCGGGAGTTCAGGAACAAGGTGGAGGAAAAGCTCAAGAGCCATGACGTGCGAGGTGTGTGGAAGGGGCTACAGACAATCACGGACTTCAGAGGAAACCAGCGGTGAAGAGAACTCCTCTACCTCCCTCCCAGGCGAGCTAAATACATTCTTTGCTCGGTTCGGCGTGACGGCAGCCCGCCAAGGCAGCGCGCTCGAGGAGACCAGCCTGCTGATCATCTGAGAGGCTGATGTGCGCAGAGCCTTCAAGCGGTGGACATCCGGAAGGCGGCAGGTCCGACCACATCCCGGGCGCGCCTCAGAGCATGTGCAGACCAGTTGGCAGGAGTCTTCGCAGACATCTTCAACCTCTCCCTGTCCCAGGCTGTTGTTCCTGAGAGCTTCAAGATGTCCACCATTGTGCCTGTCCCCAAACACCCCAAGGTAACCTGCCTGAATGACTGGAGACCCGTAGCCCTCACCTCGATTGTCAGTAAATGCTTGAGAGGTTGGTCAAGGACTTCATTTGTTCCATGTTGCCTGCCACGCTGGACCCATGGCAATTTGCATATCGTCAAAACAGATCCACCGACGACGTAATTGCCATGGCACTTCACCGCCCTTTCCCACCTGGAGGAGGAACTGTTGTGCGAATGCTGGTTGTGGACTACAGCTCAGCGTCAACACTATTGTTCCCGCCAAGCTCGACACCAAGCTCAGAGGTTCAGGCCTGCACTCTACCATGTGCAGCTGGATACTGGACTTCCTGTCGGGCCGCCAGGTGGTGAGGATGGGCAGTACCACCTCAGAGCCGCTGACCCTCAACACGGGAGCCCCTCAGGGATGCGTGTTGAGCCTTCTCCTCTACTCCTGTACACCCACGACTGCACGGCCATGCACAGCTCCAACGTCATCATCAAGTTTGCTGACGACACAACAGTGTTGGGGCTGATCACCGGCGACGACGAGACAGCCTACAGGAGGAGGTTGGATCACTGGTACAGTGGTGCCAGGAGAACAGCCTCGTCCTCAACGTCAAGAAGACCAAGGAGCTGATCGTGGACTACAGGAGGCGCAGAGGAGAGCACACCCCATCTCCATAGACGGAGTTGCAGTAGAGGGTCAGCAGCTTCAAGTTCCTCGTGCACATCTCCGAGGACCTCACATGGACCACACACCACTCACGTGGTGAAAAGGGCCCAACAACGCCTGTATTTCCTTGGCGACTGAGGAAATTCAACATGGCCCCCGCATCCTCAGATCATTCTACACCAGTACCATCGAGAGTGTTCTGACAGGTTGCATCACCGTCTGGTACGGGAACTGCACCGCCCTGGAGCGTAGGGCACTACAGAGGGTGGTGCGGTCGGCACAGTACATCGTTGGAGGTGAGCTTCCTCCATCCTGGACATATACACCAGGCGGCGTGGCCAGGGCCAAACGGATGATGAAAGACAATAACCACCCCGCCACAAACTGTTCACCTTCTACCGTCAGGCAGGCGATACCGCGGTATCAAGTGCCGACAAACAGACTGAGGACAGCTTCTTCAGTCAGGCCATCAGGCTGCTGAACAAGGACTGAGACCCTCATTAACACTACACACAGAACATATTCTGTGAATATCTGTAATATGGTGTATATTTTATTACATTCTTTTATATATATATATATTATATATATATTGTATGTATATATATATATATATTGTCTCAAAAAGTGTATATTTTATTACATTGTTTTATATATATATATTGTCATGATGTATATTCTATTACATTGTTTTATATATATATTGTTAATACTTTCTTCTTTTTTTGTGTGGATATTGTATAGTTTATTCTCATTCTTATTCTTTTTTTAGTCTGCTACTGCTGTCGGGTGTTTTGCACATAAGAATTTCACAAACCGATTATACTTGTATAAAAGGGGATGTGACAATAAAAACTTGAAACTTGAAACTTGAAACTTGAAACTAACCCTCAGAACCAGACCCTCTACGGTCCTACTGGTCTTCTGGTTCCACTAACCCTAAGAAACAGACCCTCCTGGTCTTCTGGTTCAATCAACCTCAGAACCAGACCCTCTACGGTCCTTGGTCTGGTTCCACTAACCCTCAGAACCAGACCCTCTCGGTCCTCCTGGTCTTCTGGTTCCACTAACCTCAGAACCAGACCTCTACGGTCTCCTGGTCTTCTGGTTCCACTAACCCTCAGAACCAGACCCTCTACGGTCCTACTGGTCTTCTGGTTCCACTAACCCTCAGAACCAGACCCTCTACGGTCCTCCTGGTCTTCTGGTTCCACTAACCCTCAGAACCAGACCCTCTACGGTCCTCCTGGTCTTCTGGTTCCACTAACCCTCAGAACCAGACCCTCTACGGTCCTACTGGTCTTCTGGTTCCACTAACCCTCAGAACCAGACCCTCTACGTCCTCCTGGTCTTCTGGTTCCACTAACCCTCAGAACCAGACCCTCTACGTCCTACTGGTCTTCTGGTTCCACTAACCCTCAGAACCAGACCCTCTACGTCCTACTGGTCTTCTGGTTCCACTAACCCTCAGAACCAGACCCTCTACGGTCCTCCTGGTCTTCTGGTTCCACTAACCCTCAGAACCAGACCCTCTACGTCCTCCTGGTCTTCTGGTTCCACTAACGCTCAGAACCAGACCCTCACGGTCTACTGGTCTTCTGGTTCCACTAAACCCTCAGAACCAGACCCTCACGGTCCTCCTGGTCTTCTGGTTCCACTAACCCTCAGAACCAGACCCTCTACGGTCCTACTGGTCTTCTGGTTCCACTAACCCTCAGAACCAGACCCTCTACGTCCTACTGGTCTTCTGGTTCCACTAACCCTCAGAACCAGACCCTCTACGGTCCTACTGGTCTTCTGGTTCCACTAACCCTCAGAACCAGACCCTCTACGTCCTACTGGTCTTCTGGTTCCACTAACCCTCAGAACCAGACCCTCTACGGTCCTACTGGTCTTCTGGTTCCACTAACCTCAGAACCAGACCTCGGTCCTCCTGGTCTTCTGGTTCCACTAACCCTCAGAACCAGACCCTCACGGTCCTACTGGTCTTCTGGTTCCACTAACCTCAGAACCAGACCTCTACGGTCCTACTGGTCTTCTGGTTCCACTAACCTCAGAACCAGACCTCGTCCTCCTGGTCTTCTGGTTCCACTAACCCTCAGAACCAGACCCTCTACGTCCTCCTGGTCTTCTGGTTCCACTAACCCTCAGAACCAGACCCTCTACGTCCTACTGGTCTTCTGGTTCCACTAACCCTCAGAACCAGACCCTCTACGGTCGTCCTGGTCTACTGGTTGCACTAACCCTCAGAACCAGACCCTCTACGTCCTCCTGGTCTTCTGGTTCCACTAACCCTCAGAACCAGACCCTCTACGGTCCTACTGGTCTTCTGGTTCCACTAACCCTCAGAACCAGACCCTCTACGTCCTCCTGGTCTTCTGGTTCCACTAACCCTCAGAACCAGACCCGACTCATCCTCCTGGTCTTCTGGTTCCACTAACCCTCATAACCAGACCCTCACGTCCTCCTGGTCTTCTGGTTCCACTAACCCTCAGAACCAGACCCTCTCGTCCTCCTGGTCTTCTGGTTCCACTAACCCTCAGAACCAGACCTCACGTCCCTCCTGGTCTTCTGGTTCCACTAACCCTCAGAACCAGACCCTCTACGTCCTCCTGGTCTTCTGGTTCCACTAACCCTCAGAACCAGACCCTCTACGTCCTACTGGTCTTCTGGTTCCACTAACCCTCAGAACCAGACCCTCTACGTCCTACTGGTCTTCTGGTTCCACTAACCCTCAGAACCAGACCCTCTACGTCCCTGGTCTTCTGGTTCCACTAACCCTCAGAACCAGACCCTCTACGTCCTCCTGGTCTTCTGGTTCCACTAACCTCAGAACCAGACCTCTCACGGTCCTCCTGGTCTACTGGTTCCACTAGCACGCAGAACCAGACCCTCCACGTCCTACTGGTCTTCTGGTTCCACTAACCTCAGAACCAGACCCTCTCGTCCTACTGGTCTTCTGGTTCCACTAACCCTCAGAACCAGACCCTCTACATCCTCCTGGTCTTCTGGTTCCACTAACCCTCAGAACCAGACCCTCTATGGTCCTACTGGTCTTCTGGTTCCACTAACCGTCAGAACCAGACCCTCTACGCCTCCTGGTCTTCTGGTTCCACTAACCTCAGAACCAGACCCCTACAGTCCTCCTGGTCTTCTGGTTCCACTAACCCTCAGAACCAGACCCTCACGGTCCTACTGGTCTTCTGGTTCCACTAACCTCAGAACCAGACCCTCACGGTCCTACTGGTCTTCTGGTTCCACTAACCTCAGAACCAGACCCTACGTCCCTACTGGTCTTCTGGTTCCACTAACCCTCAGAACCAGACCTCTACGGTCCTACTGGTCTTCTGGTTCCACTAACCTCAGAACCAGACCATGGCCTCTCGTCACTGGTCTTCTGGTTCCACTAACCCTCAGAACCAGACCCCACGTCCTGGTCTTCTGGTTACACTAACCCTCAGAACCAGACCCTCTAGTCCTCCTGGTCTTCTGGTTCCACTAACCTCAGAACCAGACCCTCTACGTCCTCCTGGTCTTCTGGTTCCACTAACCCTCAGAACCAGACCCTCTACGGTCCTCCTGGTCTTCTGGTTCCACTAACCCTCAGAACCAGACCCTCTACGGTCCTCCTGGTCTTCTGGTTCCACTAACCTCAGAACCAGACCCCACGTCCTCCTGGTCTTCTGGTTCCACTAACCCTCATAACCAGACCCTCTACGTCCTCCCTGTCTTCTGGTTCCCTAACCCTCAGAACCCACATAGACCCCATCCTGGTCCCACTAACCCTCAGAACCAGACCCTCTACGGTCCTACTGGTCTTCTGGTTCCACTAACCCTCAGAACCAGACCCTCTACGTCCTACTGGTCTTCTGGTTCCACTAACCCTCAGAACCAGACCCTCTACGTCCTCCTGGTCTTCTGGTTCCACTAACCCTCAGAACCAGACCCTCTACGGTCCTCCTGGTCTTCTGGTTCCACTAACCCTCAGAACCAGACCCCACGTCCTACTGGTCTTCTGGTTCCACTAACCCTCAGAACCAGACCCTCACGGTCCTCCTGGTCTTCTGGTTCCACTAACCCTCAGAACCAGACCTCTACGTCCTACTGGTCTTCTGGTTCCACCACTAACCTCAGAACCAGACCCTCCGTCCTCCTGGTCTCTGGTTCCACTCAACCTCAGAACCAGACCTCTACGTCCTACTGGTCTTCTGGTCCCACTAACCCTCAGAACCAGACCCTCACTCTGTCCTCCTGGTCTTCTGGTTCCACTAACCTCAGAACCAGACCCTCTCACGGTCCCTCCTGGTCTTCTGGTTCCACTAACCCTCAGAACCAGACCTCTACGGTCCTACTGGTCTCTGGTTCCACTAACCCTCAGAACCAGACCCCACGGTCCTACTGGTCTTCTGGTTCCACTAACCCTCAGAACCAGACCCTCTACGTCCTCCTGGTCTTCTGGTTCCACTAACCCTCAGAACCAGACCCTCTACGGTCCTACTGGTCTTCTGGTTCCACTAACCCTCAGAACCAGACCCTCTACGGTCCTACTGGTCTTCTGGTTCCACTAACCCTCAGAACCAGACCCTCTACGTCCTCCTGGTCTTCTGGTTCCACTAACCCTCAGAACCAGACCCTCTACGTCCTACTGGTCTTCTGGTTCCACTAACCCTCAGAACCAGACCCTCTACGTCCTCCTGGTCTTCTGGTTCCACTAACCCTCAGAACCAGACCCTCTACGGTCCTCCTGGTCCCACTAACCCTCAGAACCAGACCCTCTACGGTCCTCCTGGTCTTCTGGTTCCACTAACCCTCAGAACCAGACCCTCTACATCCTACTGGTCTTCTGGTTCCACTAACCCTCAGAACCAGACCCTCTACGTCCTCCTGGTCTTCTGGTTCCACTAACCCTCAGAACCAGACCCTCTACGTCCTACTGGTCTTCTGGTTCCACTAACCCTCAGAACCAGACCCTCTACGTCCTACTGGTCTTCTGGTTCCACTAACCCTCAGAACCAGACCTCACGTCCTACTGGTCTTCTGGTTCCACTAACCCTCAGAACCAGACCCTCAATCCTACTGGTCTTCTGGTTCCACTAACCCTCAGAACCAGACCCTCTACGTCCTACTAGTCTTCTGGTTCCACTAACCCTCAGAACCAGACCCTCTACGTCCTCCTGGTCTTCTGGTTCCACTAACCCTCAGAACCAGACCCTCTACGGTCCTCCTGGTCTTCTGGTTCCACTAACCCTCAGAACCAGACCCCACGGTCCTACTGGTCTTCTGGTTCCACTAACCTCAGAACCAGACCTCACTCCTCCTGGTCTTCTGGTTCCACTAACCCTCAGAACCAGACCCTCTACGGTCCTACTGGTCTTCTGGTTCCACTAACCCTAAGAACCAGACCCTCGTCCTCCTGGTCTTCTGGTTCCACTAACCCTCAGAACCAGACCCTCTACGTCCTCCTGGTCTTCTGGTTCCACTAACCCTCAGAACCAGACCTCTACGCCCCACTGGTCTTCTGGTTCCACTAACCCTCAGAACCAGACCCTCACGGTCCTCCTGGTCCACTAACCTCAGAACCAGACCCCACGGTCCTACTGGTCTTCTGGTTCCACTAACCCTCAGAACCAGACCCTCTACGTCCTCCTGGTCTTCTGGTTCCACTAACCCTCAGAACCAGACCCTCTACGGTCCTACTGGTCTTCTGGTTCCACTAACCCTCAGAACCAGACCCTCTACGTCCTCCTGGTCTTCTGGTTCCACTAACCCTCAGAACCCTCTTCACTGGTCTCCAGTTCTTGGTGAGCTTCGTGTTGTTGCCCTGGCAGCATGTGGAGCTCCTCAAGGTTCTTCTGGTCTTCAGGTCTGTGACGAGGCCCTGTACAGCCTCCGGCTGCAGGACAACGGGCGGCTGCTGGCGTGCGGCTCTCAGCAGGGCGGAGTCTCGCTGCTGGAGGTCTGTCCCGGACTGTCCACCCTCCAGAAGAACGAGAAGAGCCTGCTGGCTGCGGTGAGACCTCCTGAACGGGATGAGGATCAGTGTCGGTCAACAAGTCCGCTGACCCTGATCCTGTTTCTATGAGACCAGATGTTTGAGCGAGAGACCAAGAGAGAAAAGATCCTGGAGGCCCGGCAGAGAGAGATCCGTCTCAAGGAGAGGAGCCGCTCCGAGCAAAGCCGGGACGAGGACGGGGGACGGGATGACGGAGACCAGAGTCCACACCAGCTGATAGCCAGAGCCGAGGACCACTTCTACGTCGTCACGGAGACGGAGATGAAGAGGAGGAGGGAGAAGGTGGACCAGACAGCCGAATCAGTGGGCCAGAGCCAGGGCCAAGGTCAAAGTCAGAGCCAGAGCCAGGGCCAAGGTCAGAGCCAGGGTCAGAGCCAGGACCAGGGCCAAGGTCAGAGCCAGGGTCAGAGCCAGGGTCAAAGTCAGAGCCAGGGTCAGAGCCAGGACCAGGGCCAAGGTCAAAGTCAGAGCCAGGGTCAGAGCCAGGACCAAGGTCAAAGTCAGAGCCAGAGCCAAGGTCAGGACCAGGGTCAGAGCCAGGGTCAGAGCCAGGACCATTCTTCTGAGTACTGATGGTCCCTGAAGGGTTTGTGTTCTGTTCTTTAATCAAAAGGTTTGAAGCAGAAAGTTTTCACATGTTTTAAAGTCTGAAACTATTTAAATAATTAATTTGAATGTTTTAATAAATGAGATGAAATGTTCTTTTGTTGAATATTGTTTAAAGTACCACAGAGCTCAGTCCACTAGAGACCACAGAGCTCAGTCCACTAGAGACCACAGAGCTCAGTCCACTAGAGACCAGAGAGCTCAGTCCACTAGAGACCAGAGCTCAGTCCACTAGAGACCAGAGAGCTCAGTCCACTAGAGACCACAGAGCTCAGTCCACTAGAGACCAGAGAGCTCAGTCCACTAGAGACCAGAGAGCTCAGTCCACTAGAGACCAGAGAGCTCAGTCCACTAGAGACCACAGAGCTCAGTCCACTAGAGACCACAGAGCTCAGTCCACTAGAGACCAGAGAGCTCAGTCCACTAGAGACCACAGAGCTCAGTCCACTAGAGACCAGAGCTCAGTCCACTAGAGACCACAGAGCTCAGTCCACTAGAGACCAGAGAGCTCAGTCCACTAGATACCAGAGAGCTCAGTCCACTAGAGACCAGAGAGCTCAGTCCACTAGAGACCAGAGAGCTCAGTCCACTAGAGACCACAGAGCTCAGTCCACTAGAGACCACAGAGCTCAGTCCACTAGAGACCAGAGCTCAGTCCACTAGAGACCAGAGCTCAGTCCACTAGAGACCACAGAGCTCAGTCCACTAGAGACCACAGAGCTCAGTCCACTAGAGACCACAGAGCTCAGTCCACTAGAGACCACAGAGCTCAGTCCACTAGAGACCACAGAGCTCAGTCCACTAGAGACCAGAGCTCAGTCCACTAGAGACCACAGAGCTCAGTCCACTAGAGACCACAGAGCTCAGTCCACTAGAGACCACAGAGCTCAGTCCACTAGAGACCACAGAGCTCAGTCCACTAGAGACCAGAGAGCTCAGTCCACTAGAGACCACAGAGCTCAGTCCACTAGAGACCAGAGAGCTCAGTCCACTAGACCAGAGAGCTCAGTCCACTGAGACCAGAGCTCAGTCCACTAGAGACCAGAGAGCTCAGTCCACTAGAGACCAGAGAGCTCAGTCCACTAGAGACCAGAGCTCAGTCCACTGAGACCAGAGAGCTCAGTCCACTAGAGACCAGAGAGCTCAGTCCACTAGGAGACCAGAGAGCTCAGTCCACTAGAGACCAGAGCTCAGTCCACTAGAGACCAGAGAGCTCAGTCCACTAGAGACCACAGAGCTCAGTCCACTAGAGACCAGAGAGCTCAGTCCACTAGAGACCAGAGAGCTCAGTCCACTAGAGACCACAGAGCTCAGTCCACTAGAGACCAGAGCTCAGTCCACTAGAGACCAGAGAGCTCAGTCCACTAGAGACCAGAGCTCAGTCCACTAGAGACCAGAGAGCTCAGTCCACTAGAGACCAGAGCTCAGTCCACTAGAGACCACAGAGCTCAGTCCACTAGAGACCACAGAGCTCAGTCCACTAGAGACCAGAGAGCTCAGTCCACTAGAGACCAGAGAGCTCAGTCCACTAGAGACCAGAGCTCAGTCCACTAGAGACCAGAGCTCAGTCCACTAGAGACCAGAGCTCAGTCCACTAGAGACCAGAGCTCAGTCCACTAGAGACCACAGAGCTCAGTCCACTAGAGACCACAGAGCTCAGTCCACTAGAGACCACAGAGCTCAGTCCACTAGAGACCAGAGCTCAGTCCACTAGAGACCAGAGCTCAGTCCACTAGAGACCAGAGCTCAGTCCACTAGAGACCACAGAGCTCAGTCCACTAGAGACCAGAGAGCTCAGTCCACTAGAGACCACAGAGCTCAGTCCACTAGAGACCACAGAGCTCAGTCCACTAGAGACCACAGAGCTCAGTCCACTAGAGACCAGAGAGCTCAGTCCACTAGAGACCAGAGAGCTCAGTCCACTAGAGACCACAGAGCTCAGTCCACTAGAGACCAGAGAGCTCAGTCCACTAGAGACCAGAGCTCAGTCCACTAGAGACCAGAGAGCTCAGTCCACTAGAGACCAGAGAGCTCAGTCCACTAGAGATTCAAGATTCAAGATTCAAGATGTTTTATTTGTCACATACACACACAGGGTGTGCAGTGAAATGAAAGTGGCAATGCTCAGCAGGAATGTGCAAGGGCAACAAGTACACACTATTTACAAATAAAAAACAACACAATATTTACAGTAAGTGTGTGTGTGTGTGCCTAAGAGGCAGTTGTGTGGGTCTATGGGGGTCCTGGTGAGGTCGGAGTTCACAATCCTGATGGCCTGAGGAAAGAAACTCCGTCTCAGTCTCTCTGTTCTTGCAGCGTGACTACGGAGGCGCCTGCCTGACCGCAGCAGCTGAAACAGTCTGTTGTTGGGGTGGTGAGGATCCTTCATGATCCTGCCGGCTCTGGTTCTGCACCTCCTGGTGTACAAGTCCTGCAGGGTGGGGAGTGTAGTTCCAACGCTCAGCCGAACGCACTACTCTCTGCAGAGCCTTCCTGTCCTGAGCGGAGCAGTTGCCAAACCAGGCTGTGATGCTTCCTGTCAGGACGCCTCTACAGCTCCAGAGTAGAAGGACTGAAGGATCCTCTGGGAAACTTTAAATTTCCTCAGCTGCCTGAGGTGGTAGAGGCGCTGCCTTGCCTTTCTCACCAGAGTGTCTGTGTTTGTTGACCATGTCAGATCCTCGGTGATGTGGACTCCCAGGTATTTATACCGCTCACCCTCTCCACAGTAGTCCCGTTAATCCCCAGTGGTGAGTACGTCCTCTGTTGTTGTACCTTCCTAAAGTCCACAATCAGCTCCTTAGTTTTGGTGACATTCATGATGAGGCTGTTGTCCTGGCACCAGAGTGACAGATCAGCAACTTCCTCCAGGTAGGCCTTCGTCGTTGTCGGAGATCAGGCCCACCACCACTGTGTCATCCATAAACTTGATGATGGTGTTGAGCTGAACCTGGCCACACAGTCATGTGTGTACAGGGAGTACAGTAGGGGGCTGAGGACGCAACCCTGGGGGGATCCTGTGTTCAGGGTGAGGGATTTGGAGGTGTGTCTGCCCACCCTGACCACCTGTGGCCTGGCGGTCAGGAAGTCCAGGCTGCAAGCACAGGGGGGTGTTCAGTCCCAGCTCAATCAGCTTGCCGGCCAGTCTGGAAGGGACTATGGTGTTGAAAGCTGAACTATAATCAATGAACAGCAGTCTCACATAGCCCCCCCTCTGGCTGTCCAGATGAGAGAGTGTGGTGTGCAGTACCTGGGAGACAGCATCATCCGTGGATCTGTTTGGGCGATAAGCAAACTGCAGCGGGTCCATGGAGGAAGGAGGAAGGCGAGATGTAGTCCTTTATCAGCCTCTCAAAGCATTTCATGACCACCGAGGTGAGGGTCACGGGTCGGTAGTCATTCATACATGCTGGAGAAGCATTCTTGGGCACAGGGACAATAGTGGATCTCTTGAAGCAGGCGGGGACCACGGACTCAGCCAGGAGAGGTTGAATATTGTGGTGAACACTGGAGCTAGCTGGTTGCACAGGTCTTCAGTACTCGCCCAGATATGCCATCTGGACCTGCAGCTTTCCTGGTGTTCACCTCAACAGAGCCCTCCTCACACTGTGCTCGGTCACAGAGAGTGTGTGTTCATCCCCAGCGGTAGAACTCACCGCCACGCTTAATGGTGTTGTTGTTAGCGGCGAGCTAAGCGCTGTTGTTGCTAGCCTCAAACCGTGCATAAAATGAGTTCAGGTCGTCCGCTAGGGATGCGTCGGCACTCACCATTGCGCTGGGTCTGCTCTGGTAGTTTGTGATAGTCCGTAGCCCCTGCCATAGGCGCCTGGTGTCGCGCTGCTCCATCTGTGATTCCACTCTGTCTCGGTACCTCCTTTTGATCCTTCACCGCCTCCTCAGTCCATAGACCGCTGCCTTGTACTGTCCATGTTGCGGATACAAGACCGGAGTTATAGGCAGCAGGGCGATCACAGCTTCACGGATGGATCTATCAACCGCTTTTGGTTAGGAAAGTCCCTAACTTTTACCGTGGGGGCGATGGTGTCCATTAAGCCATGAGGCTCATTGCTACTCAAGAACTCGCTGGCGCCACTGGAACTGGATTGGATCATGTCCCAGTCCAGATACTCAGAGCGTCCTGTAGCTCAGCCTCTGATTGGTCAGACCACCGCATTACGCCTCGACTACCGCTTCCCGCGCGATCCTTTGTTTATACTCCGAAGCAGAAAAATGGCGGCATGGTCTGATTTCCTAACGGAGGGAGAGAGACAGCCTTGTAGCCTCTCTTGAATGGCGTATAGCAGTGGTCCAACGTTCTTTCCTCTGGTAGCACATGTGTGCTGGTGAAAGTTCGCATGACTTTTTTAGGTTTGCCTATTAAAGTCCCCAGCCACCACCACAGCCGCGTCGGGATACTTGTTCTGATGCCGACATAACACATCATGTAGGTCCGATAGTGCTACGTCGGTGTCCGCTTGTGGTGGTATGTGACGGCTGTGGTGATGACCGAGCTGAACTCCCGGGAAGGTAGAATGGGCGGCATGAGATCGTCAGATGTTCCAGGTTGGCGAGCAGGAACGGAAGAGTCTTAATGTTCTTGGGGTCGCACCACATGTTGTTCGTCATGAAGCAGACCCCTCCACCCTTAGATTTACCAGACTCTTCCGTTCTGTCTGCACGGAAAACAGAGAAGGACTCGGTTGGGCATATGACTCGATCCGGCACCAGCGGGTCAGCCAAGTTTCCGTCAGACAAAAGATGTTACAATCCGCATGTCCCGTTGGAATCTGATCCTTGCCCTAAAATCATCCATCTTATTTTCCAGAGACTGGACGTTAGCAAGAAGGATGCTGGGCAAAGGTGGACAGTGGGCTTGAACTCTCAGTCTGTTCCGAATTCGCTCCGTTTCCTCGATGTTTTCGTCTCCCGTAGTAGCGGCTCCACTGTTGTTGTTGCGGTTCGCTCGTACGATCTCTGCCGGCCACGCTTGATCGATGGAAAAAGTGGACAAAAACCCTTGTTTTGCGCAAAAGTTTATGTCCAAAAGTGTGCTGCGGTCGTATGTTGTTAGTGCAGATGTGTTTGTGGCAAAGAAAATATTAAAAATAAACACAAAAACTAAAAGAGCGCACAATCTCGCTGAGTTGGCTGTCTTGACGGCGACTGGACACAGCCGCGCCATCATGAGGCGAGAGCCTGTGCCCTTCACCGGACCGTCCACCTGGGAACCACCCACCACCACCACTTCACCAGCAATTAAACTCCTCATTCAGAAAAACTTAGCAACATTGCGAGACTGGCTTCACGCACACACGAAGCTCAATATTAGTTTACAACACAAACACATTCTTAAAACATTAGGTAATAGCAAACACATAGTGATTAAACCGGCAGACAAGGGGGGCCAAATTGTTTTACAGGACAGAGACAATTACATATTAGAAGCAGAAAGACAATTAAATAACAACACATACTATGCACCACTCCTCTACCCACTTCAGTTAGAAACACAACACTTGATTAGAGACATTACACATAGCCTCCATAACAACCCTTACATCACCATCAAACAAAAACATTACCTGGACGGTCCTGATGAGCCTAGGCCTCGCCTCTTCTACCTGCTCCCCAAGATCCACAAGCCTCCGGAGACTTGGACGGTCCCTTTTGTTGTTCCGGTCAGCCGACCTATAGTCAGCGATTGCGAGTCCTATCACATCACAGAATACATTGACTACTTCATCAACCCCCTTTCCAAACTCCACCCTAGTTACCTTAAAGACACATATCAATTCGTCAATAAAATCCGACACCACAAGGTACCCCCACATAGTCTCCTCTTCACCATTGATATCGAATCCCTTTACACCAATATAGAAACTACTCTCGGCCTCATTGCCATACAGGACATTTTCCGTCAATTCCCCGACCCGACCAGACCCGACTCTGAAATCATTCAACTACTCCACATTACCCTGACTCGGAATGACTTTACCTTCAATAACAAACATTATCTCCAGCTCTGGTGTGCCATGGGCGGAAGTATTCCCCAGCCTATCACGGATATCTATCTGGCCCATTGGGAAGGACGGCTTTTCTCAAACTCACCCATAAACCACTTCTCTACTGCCGGTACCTGGGCATCTTGGCCTCTGGGACCATCCGGTGGACCAGTTCCACACCTTTCTCCATATCCTCAACACACACCACCCCATATCAAAATCAAGCACAATCTGCAAGCACAGTCCGTGGAGTTCCTGGACACGGTCTTCTTCCAGGAATCCAGCGACCTCGGCAAGACCTTGGCCGCCAAGGTCTTCTTAAAACACCGACCGACATGCCCTGTTACATGAATCCAGCTATCACCCCAAAAACACTTACAGAGGCCTCATCAAGTCCCAGCTGATCCGGTTCCATAGAATCTGCACCCTCCCACTTCATGTGGAGGAGGCAACCAGCACCTTGGTTGGCGCATTGAGGTTCAGGGATACCGGGCGCTTCCTCCGAACAATCAAGGCGGAGGTCGCCGTGGCCTTCGGGGCGGCAAACACACCGTAACCACCGCCCACCCTTGTCCCGTTGGTCTTAACATTTTCCAAAGGGATTCAGTCTTTTATTTCAAAGATCAAGCAGGACTTCAATGGGACGAGGGAACACTGAGCCGCCCTGGGGGCCAGCCGGGTGATCTCCGCCAGGAGAAACAAAACCTGAAGGATATCCTGGTCCACACCAACCTGAATAAAAAGAGACCGAGGAGGCGCTTCGGGTATCGGAGATCGGTTTTATTCGCCTTCCCCACATTTTTAACCCCCAATCAAGAATTGGTTTTAACGTGGAACAGGTCCTGCTACCGACGCCAGCAATGTTATTTATGCTGTTCGGTGCAGGACCTGCACAAACTGTATGTGGGGGAGACGGGCAACCAGCTCCAGCTAAGAATTAGGCAGCACCTCTACATGATCGGTAGTGGGAAGGGCACCAGCGTCCTCTATGTGCATTTTAAACTCCACGGCCTCCAGAGCCTGGGCCTGGAGGGTAACAGGTGGAGCAGGGCCCAGCGCCAGGCGGCGGAGAGGAGGTGGATCCACAGACTGGGGACCATAGACCCTGATGGGCTGAACGAGAAATTTTAAATAAACTTATTGGATGCTTCCCACCGGACCTTTTAACCTCCTTGTACACACCACGGGTCCCTTTTATTCCCATCTATATTTATCTATATATATATTCATTCCAATTTCTATTATTCTGTTTTCCCTCCTATCATGAATTTATCTTCTTATTTATTTTCCTCCAGCACTTTTTTTCCCTAGATGTGGCTTCTTATAGTTAATACCTTTTACCCATCCTTCACTCCAGCACTTATTTTCTTTTAGATGTGGTTTTCCTAATTTTTTTATTGCAGCACTTATTCTTATTAGATGTGGTTTTATTGTTAAATGCCTATTTTTATTTATTTATTTATTCATTTATTTTATTGCTTATGCATTGCTTTTTCTATTTTATTTTATTTCATTCAATTTATTGTTTATATTTGGCTTATTTATTTATTTAATTTCTGGCGGGTTTTGTTCCCCCTTCTCTAACAGGTTCTTATCCCCATCACAGGTTCCCATTAAATGTCGGTACTGGTTGGGAGGCATCCATTTCTTTTAAGATATTCCCTGGTCTCCTCCTCCTCTTCTGCTGCTTAGCTGGGCCCGGCCCTGTCCCTTTTATAAACAATCCATTTCCCCGCCCCCCCCCTCTTTTAACAAACCTTGAGCCCCCTTGTGCCAGTGCCCCTCTTGGTTCCCCTTGGGGAACCCCGCTTTTTTCCCAACCTAACCCTAACCGCTCACCCTAACTTAACCTTAAACCACTTCCCCTTTTAACCCCCTTCTAGTTTTGCATCCTGTTATACTAGCCCCCTTGAATACAGCCTATCTTGGGCCTAAGCCTGACCTCAACCTGGACTTTAACTATTTCTCTTTATGTACAGTCACTATCCCTGATAGAGGCCTTAACTTTAAGTCCTGAACTCAACCAATTTGAAAACCTAAATCCCGGGTTTTAAGATCTACCGGACGAGGCATTACTAAGATACACGCGTCGGCCAGTGCATTCCTTGGATCTACATTCAACTGCCGAGCCGTCAGGCGAATGCGGGGAGATTCATGAGTATATTCATTTACCTAACCCTAATTTTACTCTGAGCACCTCAGAGATCAATGATCTGGTGATGTGGTTTCTGTAGACGGCATTACTCTAGCATCCAACACCACTGTAAAGAATCTTGGCGTTATCTTTGATCGGGACTTGTCCTTTAACACCATGTGAAGAACATCTCAAGGACTGCATCGATTCATCTACGTCATGTTTAAAAAATCAGACATCTTGTCTCAAAAAGATTCAGAAAAATTGGTTCACGCGTTCGTCACATTGAGACTGGATTACTGCAACTCCTTATTATCAGGCTGCTCTATAAGTCTCTTAGGTCAACTCCTTATTATCAGGCTGCTCTAATAAGTCTCTAAGTCAACTCCTTATTATCAGGCTGCTCTATAAGTCTCTTAGGTCAACTCCTTTTGATCAGGCTGCTCTATAAGTCTCTTAGATCAACTCCTTATTATCAGGCTGCTCTATAAGTCTCTTAGGTCAACTCCAGTTGATCCAGAATGCTGCAGCTCGTGTTCTCACTAAAACTAAGAAAAGAGATCACATCACTCCTGCACTAGCTGCTCTGCACTGGCTCCCCATAAAATCAAGAATCACTTTTAAAATTCTTCTCTTAACGTACAAAGCCTTGATTGGTGATGCTCCATCATATCTTAAGGAGCTTGTAGTACCATATTGCCCCACTAGAGAGCTACGCTCACTAAATGCGGGACTACTTGTAGTTCCTAGAGTCTTAAAAAGTAGAATGGGAGCCAGAGCCTTTAGTTATCAAGCTCCTCTTCTATGGAACCAGCTTCACCTTCAGTCCGGGAGGCAGACAGTCACCTCGTTTAAGAGTCGACTGAAGACCTTCCTCTTTCACAGAGCTTATAGTTCGGGCTGAATCAGGTTCACCTGGTCCAGCCCCTTGATATGCTGCTATAGGCTTATAGCTGCCGGGGGACGTTTTAGGATGCACTGAGTACCTATCTCCTCTTTTCTCTCCTTAAGGATGAATTTTCATCTCTCAATCACACATTACTAACTCTGCTTTCTCCCCGGAGTCCTTTTGACTTCACGTCTCATGGGGTCATCGGACCCTATGAGACGACATAGATCCTATCTGCTGATGGATCATCGAGGTCTGGTCGTGGAATTCCTGCTCCTGACTACGCCACTGTCCTGTTGAGACTACGCCCACTGTTGAGACTCCGCCTCCTCCTCCCCACTGCCATCTGATGGGTCGTGGAGGTCTCCATCGTGGAATATGCCTACTATGAACTATTCATACACTCTGTCACATTCATTGAATGTATTTAAACTCTAAATCTGTCCTTCTGGTCACATGACATCTATTGTTCTGTCCATCCTGAGAGGATCCTCCTCTGTTCTCTCCTCAAGGGGTCTTACCTTTTTTTCCCCCTGAAGGGTTATTTGGGAGTTTTTCCTGGTCCGATGTGAGGTCAAAGGTCAGCGATGTCTATGTGTACAGATTGTAAAGCACTCCGAGACAAATTTGTAATTTGTGAAATTGGGCTATACAAATAAACTGAATTGAATAGAAGACGACCAACTCTATTCACTGTGAATTTATTTAGATAATAAAGGTCATAGTTTATCAAAACAATCCTTAAGGAACGAAGCAGAACTGGCATCGCCCGCCCAACATGAGTCGGGAGCAGCACGACTGCATCGCCTGAACATGCACGGAAGGGAGCAGCAGGAGGTCATGACCTCTGAGGAGCTTCAAGACATCTTCTGAAGATGAACACCAGGTAGATACCTGGAACACAGAAGGGAGTCACAAGGAGGCAGGAAGGGCCACAAGCGCTGCTGAGGCAGAAAGGGAGCGTCACAAGGAGGCAGGAAGGGAGGCCAAGGAGGCAGAAAGGGAGCATCACAAGGAGGCAGGAAGGGAGCGTCACAAGGAGGCAGGAAGGGAGCGTCACAAGGAGGCAGAAAGGGAGCGTCACAAGGAGGCAGGAAGGGAGCGTCACAAGGAGACAGGAAGGGAGCGTCACAAGGAGGCAGGAAGGGAGCGTCACAAGGAGACAAGAAGGGAGCCTCACAAGGAGACAGGAAGGGAGCGTCACAAGGAGGCAGGAAGGGAGCGTCACAAGGAGACAGGAAGGGAGCGTCACAAGGAGGCAGGAAGGGAGCGTCACAAGGAGGCAGGAAGGGAGCGTCACAAGGAGGCAGAAAGGGAGCGTCACAAGGAGGCAGGAAGGGAGCGTCACAAGGAGGCAGGAAGGGAGCAACAAGGAGGCAGAAAGGAGCGTCACAAGGAGGCAGGAAGGAGCGCCACAAGGAGGCAGGAAGGAGGCCACAAGGAGGCAGGAAGGAGCGTCACAAGGAGGCAGGAAGGGAGTCACAAGGAGGCAGGAAGGGCGTCACAAGGAGGCAGGGAGGCTACAAGGAGGCAGGAAGGGAGCGCCACAAGGAGGCAGGAAGGGAGCCTCACAAGGAGGCAGGAAGGGAGCGTCACAAGGAGGCAGAAAGGGAGCGTCACAAGGAGGCAGGAAGGGAGCGTCACAAGGAGGCAGGAAGGGAGCGTCACAAGGAGGCAGAAAGGCAGCGTCACAAGGAGGCAGGAAGGGAGCGTCACAAGGAGGCAGAAAGGGAGCGTCACAAGGAGGCAGAAAGGCAGCGTCACAAGGAGGCAGAAAGGGAGCGTCACAAGGAGGCAGGAAGGGAGCGTCACAAGGAGGCAGGAAGGGAGCGTCACAAGGAGGCAGGAAGGGAGCATCACAAGGAGGCAGAAAGGGAGCGTCACAAGGAGGCAGGAAGGGAGCGTCACAAGGAGGCAGGAAGGGAGCCTCACAAGGAGGCAGGAAGGGAGCGTCACAAGGAGGCAGAAAGGGAGCGTCACAAGGAGGCAGGAAGGGAGCGTCACAAGGAGGCAGGAAGGGAGCGTCACAAGGAGGCAGGAAGGGAGCGTCACAAGGAGACAAGAAGGGAGCCACACAAGGAGACAGAAAGGGAGCGCCACAAGGAGGCAGGAAGGGAGCGTCACAAGGAGACAGGAAGGGAGCGTCACAAGGAGACAGGAAGGGAGCGTCACAAGGAGGCAGGAAGGGAGTGTCACAAGGAGGCAGGAAGGGAGCGTCACAAGGAGGCAGGAAGGGAACGTCACAAGGAGGCAGGAAGGGTTCAAAGGGAACAGGAAGGACACTCACTGGCTGCGTCCCACTCCGAGCTGCTGAGCGTTCCCTGCACAGAACAAAGGAGCGTTAGAGGAAGTGGACCGGCGCGGTTCGAGAAGTGGACCGGGTTAGGGTTAGAGGAAGTGGACCGGCGCGTAAGAGGAAGTGGACCGGGTTAGGGTTAGAGGAAGTGGACCGGCGCGTAAGAGGAAGTGGACCGGGTTAGGGTTAGAGGAAGTGGACCGGGTTAGAGGAAGTGGACCGCCAGAAGAGGAAGTGGACTGGGTTAGGGTTAGAGGAAGTGGACCGCCAAGAGGAAGTGGACCGGCGTTAGAGGAAGTGGACCGGGGTTAGAGGAAGTGGACCGCTAGAGGAAGTGGACCGGGTTAGGGTTAGAGGAAGTGGACCGGCGTTAGAGGAAGTGGACCGGGTTAGGGAAGTGGACCGCGCGTAAGAGGAAGTGGACCGGTTAGGGTTACAGGAAGTGGACCAGGGTAGAGGAAGTGGACCGGGTTAGGGTTAGAGGAAGTGGACCGGCCAAGAGGAAGTGGACCGGGTTATAGAGGAAGTGGACCGGCAGAGAAGTGGACCGGGTTAGGGTTAGAGGAAGTGGACCGGCGCGTTAGAGGAAGTGGACCGGCGTGTTAGAGGAAGTGGACCAAGCGTTAGAGGAAGTGGACCGGTTAGGGTTAGAGGAAGTGCACCGTCGCATTAGAGGTAGTGGACCGGCGCGGTAGGGTTAGATGAAGTGGACTGCTAGAGGAAGTGGACCGCGACAGAGGAAGTGGACCGCGTGAGAGGAAGTGGACCGCGTTAGAGGAAGTGGAACGGCGCGTTACAGGAAGTGGACCGGCACATTGGAGTTAGTGGACCGGCGAGTTAGAGGAAGTGGACCGGGTTAGGGTTAGAGTTAGTGGACCAGCGCGTAAGAGGAAGTGGACCGGGTTAGAGGAAGTGGACCGGCGCGTTAGAGGAAGTGGACCGGCGCATTAGAGGAAGTGGACCGGCGCGTGAGAGGAAGTGGACCGGCGCGTGAGAGGAAGTGGACCGGCGCGTTAGAGGAAGTGGACCAGGTTAGGGTTAGAGGAAGTGGACCAGGTTAGGGTTAGAGGAAGTGGACCAGGTTAGGGTTAGAGGAAGTGGACCGGCGCGTAAAAGGAAGTGGACCGGGTTAGGGTTAGAGGAAGTGGACCGGCGCGTTAGAGGAAGTGGACCGGCGCATTAGAGGAAGTGGACCGGGTTAGGGTTAGAGGAAGTGGACCGGCGCGTTAGAGGAAGTGGACCGGGCTGTGGGGCAGCCAGCCTTCAGGAGACCCACCAGTGGGAGTTGGACTCCGGCCTTGACGCTGTGCTCTTGAGCATGGCAGTACTCGCCCCCGCCGTCCGCCGCCTGCCGGCCTCCGTCCTCTCCAGGAAACGGCTGAAGGACAACGAGCACAGATTCACCGAGCGGCACGAGATGCAGCTTCGAGCTTCGGATGCTTCACTCTTCAGTCGAGTCACGGACACGGGAACACGAGACTCCATGACCCCCAGCCTGACCCCTACCGGCTCCACGACCTGTGTGTGTATGTATATACATACATACATATACACACATAATATATACACACATATGTATATATATATGTGTGTATATATATGTATATACACAAACATACATATATACACATATATATATACATACACATATGTATATATATATATGTGTGTATAAACATATCGTGTATATATATATACATACTTATATATACACACATATATATATACACATCTACATACATGTATGTATATACACACATATATATATACACATATATAATATATATACATATATATATGTATGTAGATGTGTATATATATATATACACACTTATGTGTGTATATATATATACATATATATATATGTATGTTGATGTGTATATATATATGTGTATACATATATATATACACACGTATATATATATACACACGTATATATATACACACATACATGAACAATAGATGTCATGTGACCAGTGAGACAGGGTCCCTGTGGCCGCCAGACTTTGAGAGGAGCTCTTTCACCTGCAACGCCATCATCTTCATCATGAGGCTGCGATGCTCCTCCTTCTTCACCTTCTCCTCAAAGAACTCAGAGAACCTCTTCTTCATCACCAGGCGCATGTTGTACCGCTCACCATGCTGCAGAGAACCCAGGAGAACCGGGAGAACCACGGAGGTGTTCTACAGTAGTAGTACTAGTCATTAGAAGTACTCACAGTAGTAGTACTAGTCATTCAAGTACTCTACAGTAGTAGTACTAGTCATTAGAAGTACTCTACAGTAGTAGTACTAGTCATTAGAAGTACTCACAGTAGTACTAGTCATTAGAAGTACTCTACAGTAGTAGTACTAGTCATTCAAGTACTCTACAGTAGTAGTACTAAAGTCATAAGAAGTACTCACAGTAGTAGTACTAGTCATTAGAAGTACTCTCAGCAGCAGTACTAGTCATTCAAGCACCAACAGCAGTAGTACCAGAGTCACAAGAAGCACTCACAGTAGTAGTACCAGAGTCATTAGAAGCCTCACAGCAGTAGTACTAGTCAGAAGCACTCTACAGCAGTAGTACTAGTCATTCAAGCACCTACAGCAGTAGCACCAGAGTCACAAGAAGCACTCTACAGTAGTAGTACTAGTCATTAGAAGCACTCACAGCAGTAGTACTAGTCAATAGAAGTACTCCACAGTAGTAGTACTAGTCATTAGAAGTACTCTACAGCAGTAGCACTAGTCATTAGAAGCACCTACAGCAGTAGTACCAGAGTCATTAGAAGTACTCTACAGTAGTAGCATCATTAGAAGTACTCTACAGTAGTAGTACTAGTCATTAGAAGTACTCTCCAGTAGTAGCAGTTCATTAGAGTAATCAGCTGTTCCGATGTGGGGGTCAAAGGTCAGGAGGTCGTACACAAACGGGTTTGGGGTTTTACAGTAAAGACCGTTCAGCATGTAATCGTCTTCATCATCATATGCTGTTCCTCTTCATCAAACAGGAACAGGAAGTGGTTCATCTTCATCGTCTTACTGTTCAAACAGAGGGAAGTAGACGAGGAACTCGGGGACGTCCACCACGGCCTCCAGGCTGAAGTGGTACTGACAGCCAAACAGAGGGTAGAACCCTTTAGAACCAAAGGACACCTGGAACACCTCGCTACCAAAGGACAGGGAGGACGACGCCTCCAGACGCTTACTGAGGAGGAGGGGGGGAGGAGGAGGAGAGGGGGAGGAGGAGGGAGAGGAGGAGAAGGAGGAAGAGGAGAGGAGGGGTGGAGAGGATGGAGGAGGGAGGAGAGAGAGGGGAGGAGGGAGAAGGAGGAAGAGGGAGGAGGAGGTGGGGAGAGGAGGGGGAGGAGGGAGAGAGCGGAAGAGGGAGAGGAGGGGGAGGAGGAGGGAGAGAGGAAGAGGAGGGGAGGTGGGGAGAGGAGGAGAAGGAGGAAGAGGAGGGAGAGAGGAGGGGAGGGGAGGAGGGAGAAGGAGGAAGAGGGAGGAGGGAGGGAGGAGGAGAAGGAGGGAGGTGGGGAGAGGAGGAGGGAGGGAAGAGGGAGAGGAGAGGGGGAGGAGAGAGGAGGAGAGGAGGGAGGAGAGGAGGAGGGGGAGGAAGAGGAGGAGGGAGAGGAGGAGGAGGGGGAGGGAGGAGGAGAGGAGGGAGAGGGAGGTAGGGGAAGAGGAGGAGGAGGGGGGAGAGGAGGAGGGGAAGGAAGAGGAGGGAGAAGGAGGAAGAGGGAGAGGAGGAGGAGGAGGGAGAGGAGCACCACAAGTTAGGTTCTGGACTCCTGCAGAGAGCTTCAACTCATCAGGAGGTTCCTTCACCTACAAGAACCATCAGCACGAGTTCTAGAGCTTGGTTCTTACACCTTCTAGAGCTTGGTTCTTACACCTTCTAGAGCTTGGTTCTTACACGTTCTAGAGCTTGGTTCTTACACGTTCTAGAGCTTGGTTCTTACACCTTCTGGAGCTTGGTTCTTACACCTTCTGGAGCTTGGTTCTTACACCTTCTAGAGCTTGGTTCTTACACCTTCTGGAGCTTTGTTCTTACACCTTCTGGAGCTTGGTTCTTACACCTTCTAGAGCTTGGTTCTTACACCTTCTGGAGCTTGGTTCTTACACCTTCTGGAGCTTGGTTCTTACACGTTCTAGAGCTTGGTTCTTACACCTCTGAGCTTGGTTCTTACACCTCTAGAGCTTGGTTCTTACACCTTCTGGAGCTTGGTTCTTACACCTTCTGGAGCTTGGTTCTCACACGCCCAGAGCTTGGTTCTTACACCTTCTGGAGCTTGGTTCTTACACCTTCTGGAGCTTGGTTCTTACACCTTCTAGAGCTTGGTTCTTACACCTTCTAGAGCTTGGTTCTTACACCTTCTGGAGCTTGGTTCTTACACCTTCTGGAGCTTGGCTCTTACACCTTCTAGAGCTTGGTTCTTACACCTTCTAGAGCTTGGTTCTTACACCTTCTAGAGCTTGGTTCTTACACCTTCTGGAGCTTGGTTTACACCTTCTGGAGCTTGGTTCTTACACGTTCTGGAGCTTGGTTCTTACACCTTCTGGAGCTTGGTTCAGCACTGGAGCTTGGTTCTTACACCTTCTGGAGCTTGGTTCTTACACGTTCTGGAGCTTGGTTCTTACACCTTCTAGAGCTTGTTTCTTACACCTTCTGGAGCTTGGTTCTTAAACCTTCTAGAGCTTGGTTCTTACACCTTCTGGAGCTTGGTTCTTACACCTTCTGGAGCTTGGTTCTTACACCTTCTGGAGCTTGGTTCTTACACGTTCTAGAGCTTGGTTCTTACACCTTCTAGAGCTTGGTTCTTACACCTTCTAGAGCTTTGTTCTTACACCTTCTAGAGCTTGGTTTCACACCTTCTGGAGCTTGGTTCTTACACCTTCTGGAGCTTGGTTCTTACACCTTCTGAGCTTGGTTCTTACACCTCTAGAGCTTGGTTCTCACACCTTCTAGAGCTTGGTTCTTACACCTTCTAGAGCTTGGTTCTTACACCTTCTGGAGCTTGGTTCTTACACCTTCTGGAGCTTGGTTCTTACATGTGCTGGAGCTTGGTTCTAACACCTTCTGGAGCTTGGTTCTTACACCTTCTGGAGCTTGGTTCTTACACGCTCTGGAGATTGGTTCTTAACGCTCTGGAGCTTGGTTCTCTACACCTTCTAGAGCTTGTTTCTTACACCTTCTAGAGCTTGGTTCTTGCACCTTCTGGAGCTTGGTTCTCACACCTTCTGGAGCTTGGTTCTTACACGTTCTGGAGCTTGGTTCTTACACCTTCTGGAGCTTGGTTCTTACACCTTCTGGAGCTTGGTTCTTACACCTCTGGAGCTTGGTTCTTACACCTTCTGGAGCTTGGTTCTTACACCTTCTGGAGCTTGGTTCTTACACCTCTGGAGCTTGGTTCTCATACACCTTCTGGAGCTTGGTTCTTACACCTTCTGGAGCTTGGTTCTTACACCTCTGGAGCTTGGTTCTTACACCTTCTGGAGCTTGGTTCACACCTTCTGGAGCTTGGTTCTTACACGAGTTCGAAGGCGTCCGGCGTGGTTCCGATGAAGAACCCTCCAGGCTTCAGGCACTCACACAGGCTTCAGGCGCTCTCAGCATCATGTCGGGCTCGCTCCTCGAAGCGAGTAGTGGTACAACTGACAGCTGCAGATGTGAACTGTTCTGTTTTCTCCAGTCCGACAGAACCTCCTGTCACACAGTCACACGGTCAAACGAGAGCATGTGAGGTACTCTAGCTGTTCTACAGAGGTTAGGGGGAACTGTTCTAGGTGTTCTACCTTGGTATATAGTGAGGTTCTCTAGCTGTTCTACAGAGGTTAGGGGAACTGTTCTGGTGTTCTACCTGGTATATAGTGAGGTTCTCTAGCTGTTCTACAGAGGTTAGGGGAACTGTTCTAGGTGTTCTACCTTGTATATACGAATAGTTTTGTGTGATTAATCTAAGGGAGGTGGTTCTCTGCATTAACCCATCCTTAGTTGTTAAGGGCAGTGGGCTGCGGTGAGCGCCTGGGAAGCAACTGGGGTTCAGTGCCTTGCTCAAGGACACTGACTTGCAACTAATGGGGAGAGCGGGGATCGAACCCACACAACCCTGCGGTTGCAGGACGGCCCTCTTACCCCACTGAGCTAAAGCCGCCCCTGGGTTAGGGTTATAGTGAGGTTCTCTAGCTGTTCTACAGAGGTTAGGGGGAACTGTTCTAGGTGTTCTACCTTGGTATATAGTGAGGTTCTCTAGCTGTTCTACAGAGGTTAGGGGGAACTGTTCTAGGTGTTCTACTTTGGTATATAGTGAGGTTCTCTAGCTGTTCTACAGAGGTTAGGGGGAACTGTTCTCGGTGTTCTACCTTGGTATATAGTGAGGTTCTCTAGGGGCTGTTCTACAGAGGTTAGGGGGAACTGTTCTCGGTGTTCTACCTTGGTATATAGTGAGGTTCTCTAGGGGCTGTTCTACAGAGGTTAGGGGGAACTGTTCTAGGTGTTCTACCTTGGTATATAGTGAGGTCCTCTAGCTGTTCTACAGAGGTTAGGGGGAACTGTTCTAGGTGTTCTACCTTGGTATATAGTGAGGTTCTCTAGCTGTTCTAGAGGTTAGGGGGAACTGTTCTAGGTGTTCTACCTTGGTATATAGTGAGGTTCTCTAGGGGCTGTTCTACAGAGGTTAGGGGGAACTGTTCTACCTTGGTATATAGTGAGGTTCTCTAGGGGCTGTTCTACAGAGGTTAGGGGGAACTGTTCTAGGTGTTCTACCTTGGTATATAGTGAGGTTCTCTAGCTGTTCTAGAGGTTAGGGGGAACTGTTCTAGGTGTTCTACTTTGGTATATAGTGAGGTTCTCTAGCTGTTCTACAGAGGTTAGGGGGAACTGTTCTACCTTGGTATATAGTGAGGTTCTCTAGCTGTTCTACAGAGGTTAGGGGGAACTGTTCTAGGTGTTCTACCTTGGTATACAGTGAGGTTCTCTAGCTGTTCTACAGAGGTTAGGCGGAACTGTTCTAGGTGTTCTACCTTGGTATATAGTGAGGTTCTCTAGCTGTTCTACAGAGGTTAGGGGAACTGTTCTAGGTGTTCTACCTTGGTATATAGTGAGGTTCTCTAGCTGTTCTACAGAGGTTAGGGGGAACTGTTCTAGGTGTTCTACCTTGGTATACAGTGAGCTGTTCTACAGAGGTAAGGGGGAACTGTTCTAGGTGTTCAACCTTGGTATACAGTGAGGTTCTCGAGGGGCTGTTCTACAGAGGTTAGGGGGAACTGTTCTAGGTGTTCTACCTTGGCACAGTCTGCTGTGATGAATTGGGCACTGAAGATTTTCTCGTTGGCGTGGCTTTTCTTCTTCATGTCTTCATAGCGACTCTGGCACTGCTCCACCGACACCGCAGCGATATCTGAACCAGATCCAGATTATTGATCAGGTCAAACATCTCCTCCTGAACATGAGGTCCAGATTATTGATCGGGTCAAACATCTCCTCCTGAACATGAGGTCCAGATTATTGATCAGGTCAAACATCTCCTCCTGAACATGAGGTCCAGATTATTGATCGGGCCAAACATCTCCTCCTGAACATGAGGTCCAGATTATTGATCAGGTCAAACATCTCCTCTGAACATGAGGTCCATATTATTGATCGGGTCCAACATCTCATCCTGAACATGAGGTCCAGATTATTGATCAGGTCAAACATCTCCTCCTGAACATGAGGTCCATATTATTGATCGATCAAACATCTCCTCCTGAACATGAGGTCCAGATAATTGATCGGGTCCAACATCTCCTCCTGAACATGAGGTCCATATTATTGATCGGATCAAACATCTCCTCCTGAACATGAGGTCCATATTATTGATCGGGTCCAACATCTCCTCCTGAACATGAGGTCCAGATTATTGATCGGGTCCAACATCTCCTCCTGAACATGAGGTCCAGATTATTGATCGGGTCCAACATCTCCTCCTGAACATGAGGTCAAGATTCAAGATTCAAGATTCAAGATGTTTTATTTGTCACATACACACAGGGTGTGCAGTGAAATGAAAGTGGCAATGCTCAGCAGGAATGTGCAAGGGCAACAAGTACACACTATTTACAATAAAAAACAACACAATATTTACAGTAAGTGTGTGTGTGTGTGTGTGTGTGCCTAAGAGGGGCAGTTGTGTGGGTCTATGTGGGGGTCCTGGTGAGGTCGGAGTTCACAGTCCTGATGGCCTGAGGAAAGCAAACCCGCCTCAGGCTCTCTGTTCTTGCAGCGTGACTGCGGAGGCGCCTGCCTGACCGCAGTAGCTGAAACAGTCTGTTGTTGGGGTGGTGAGGATCCTTCATGATCCTGCCGGCTCTGGTTCTGCACCTCCTGGTACAAGTCCTGCAGGGTGGGAGTGTAGTTCAATAGTGCGTTCAGCCGAACGCACTACTCTCTGCAGAGCCTTCCTGTCCTGAGCGGAGCAGTTGCCAAACCAGGCTGTGATGCTTCCTGTCAGGACGCTCTCTACAGCTCCAGAGTAGAAGGACTGAAGGATCCTCTGGGAAACTTTAAATTTCCTCAGCTGCCTGAGGTGGTAGAGGCGCTGCCTTGCCTTTCTCACCAGAGTGTCTGTGTTCATGACCATGTCAGATCCTCCGTGATGTGGACGCCCAGGTATTCATACCCGCCACCTCTCCACAGTAGTCCTGTTAACCCCAGTGGTGAGTACGCCCTCTGTTGTTGTACCCTCTAAAGTCCACAATCAGCCCTTAGTTTTGGTGACATTCATGATGAGGCTGCTGTCCTGGCACCAGAGTGACAGATCAGCAACTCCTCCAGGTAGGCCTTCTGCCGTTGTCGGAGATCAGGCCCCACCACCACTGTGTCATCCGCAAACTTGATGATGGTGTTGAGCTGAACCTGGCCACACAGTCATGTGTACAGGGAGTACAGTAGGGGGCTGAGGACGCAACCCTGGGGATCCTGTGTTCAGGGTGAGGGGTTTGAGGTGTCTGCCCACCCTGACCACCTGTGGCCTGGCGGTCAGGAAGTCCAGGATCCAAGCACACAGGTGGGTGTTCAGTCCCAGCTCAATCAGCTTGCCGGCCAGTCTGGAGGGGACTATGGTGTTGAAAGCTGAACTATAATCAATGAACAGCAGTCTCACATAGCCACCCCTCTGGCTGTCCAGATGAGAGAGTGTGGTGTGCAGTACCTGGGAGACAGCATCATCTGTGGATCTGTTTGGGCGATAAGCAAACTGCAGCGGTCCATGGAGGAAGGAGGAAGGCGCAGATGTAGTCCTTTATCAGCCTCTCAAAGCATTTCATGACCACCGATCAGGTCAAACATCTCCTCCTGAACATGAGGTCCAGATTATTGATCGGGTCCAACATCTCCTCTTGAACATGAGGTCCAGATTATTGATCGGGTCAAACATCTCCTCCTGAACATGAGGTCCAGATTATTGATCGGGTCAAACATCTCCTCCTGAACATGAGGTCCAGATTATTGATCAGGTCAAACATCTCCTCCTGAACATGAGGTCCAGATTATTGATCGGGTCCAACATCTCCTGCTCTAACGTGGGTCACATGGTTCGATGCAACAAGAGGAGGAACCTGCGTACAGACCAGGTGGTCGATCCTCCTCTCCTCCACTTCAGCAGGTCTCCTCCTTTCCACAGCCGAGTCCAGCACAGAGACTTGCCGAGGTCCCGCCCCCCGGACCTGGTCCAGGATCTCCCTACCAATCAAATTAAAACCACAGGTATGTGCAGGTGTTTCTCTCCTCGAGGTAACGCCTTTACCACCTTCCCTCACATCATGCTCTCCAACTCTAGAGTGTATACACGATGCGCATTCACGACTTATTCTTGACTCAGCCAGATCCACAAAGCGTTCTCCTCGGTTCCCCGGTCGGGTTGGAGAACCACACAAAGCTTTAAACTGCACGAGGACTCAGGATCCAGATAAATAACTATATTTTGTATTTTAACAAAGGTTAAATGTTATTTCACAAGTTTAAAAAGTGCCTACATTGTATTTTTAATGCTGGATTCCAGACATTGACCTAAAAGAGAAGTTTGTTTCCTGCCCCTGCGGGGACACGGAGGCGGCGGACATGTTGTGTCCATCGCTCTCGCTTCGCCCTCGCCTGGAGAACATATTGATTAACACTTACCGATCAAGACGCCTTTCAGCCAGTTGTTGAAGTTCCTCATGAAGAAGATTTGCTCGACTTCAGCCAGACCGACTTCCCTGCAGGCGGTTGTAGTGACTGGCGACCTTCACACCATGATCCGCCACCTGGTGGACAGATCAATAACCTATCACACTGATCATCACCCTGGTGGACAGATCAATAACCCATCACACTGTGATCATCACCTGTCACAGATCAATAACCCATCACACTGTGATCATCACCCGTCACAGATCAATAACCCATCACACTGTGATCATCACCTGTCACAGATCAATAACCCATCACACCGTGATCATCACCCGTCACAGATCAATAACCCATCACACTATGATCATCACCTGTCACAGATCAATAACCCATCACACTGTGATCATCATCTGTCACAGATCAATAACCCATCACACTGTGATCATCACCCGTCACAGAGCAATAACTCCATCACACTGTGATCATCACCCGTCACAGATCAATAACCTATCACACTGTGATCATCACCTGTCACAGATCAAGAACCCATCACACTGTGATCATCACCTGTCACAGATCAATAACCCATCACACTGTGATCATCACCCGTCACAGATCAATAACCCATCACACTGTGATCATCACCCGTCACAGATCAATAACCCATCACACTGTGATCATCTCACCCGTCACAGATCAATAACCCATCACACTGATCATCACCTGTCACAGATCACACCCATCACACCGTGATCATCACCCGTCACAGATCAATAACCCATCACACTGATCATCACCTGTCACAGATCAATAACCCATCACACTGCAGGATCATCACCCGTCACAGATCGATAACCCATCACACTGTGATCATCACCTGTCACAGATCAATAACCCATCACATCAGATCATCACCTGTCACAGATCAATAACCCATCACACTGTGATCATCACCCGTCACGGATCAGCTAGCCATCACTGCCAGTCATCACCTGTCACAGATCAGTGTGTGACGCCTGTGCTCACGCGGTCATCTGCCTGTCTGGATCAATATTATCACACTGCAGTCATCACCTGTCAGATCAATAACCCATCACACTGTGATCATCACCTGTCACAGATCAACAACCCATCACACCGTGATCATCACCTGTCACAGATCAATAACCCATCACACTGTGATCATCACCTGTCCAGATCAATAACCCATCACACCGTGAGATCATCACCCGTCACAGATCAATAACCCATCACACCATGATCATCACCCGTCACAGATCATCAACCCATCACACTGCAGATCATCTGTCACAGATCAATAACCATCACACTGGTGATCATCACCGTCACAGAGCACAACCCATCACACCGTGATCATCACCCGTCACAGAGCAACAACCCATCACACCGTGATCATCACCTGTCACAGATCAGCCTTCAATAACCCATCACACTGTGATCATCACCTGTCACAGATCAATAACCCTAATACATCAGATCATCACCCGTCACAGATCAAGAACCATCACACTGTGATCATCACCTGTCACAGATCAATAACCTATCACACTGTGATCATCACCCGTCACAGATCAACTCCATCACACTGTGATCAATACCTGTCACAGATCAATAACCATCACACTGTGATCATCACCCGTCACAGATCAATAACCTATCACACTGTCATCACCTGTCACAGATCGACACTCATCACACTGTGATCATCACCCGTCAAGCAGATCGATAACCTATCACCTGTGGAGCACCACCTGCCGCAGATCGAGCAACCCATCATCACACTGTGATAATCACCTGTCACAGATCGATAACCCATCACACTGATCATCACCTGTCACAGATCGATAACCCATCACACTGTGATCATCACCTGTCACAGATCAA